>NC_068406.1:6978875-7278875 GCF_023724105.1 Carassius gibelio
TTTTGCTATTTTTGGACCAAAATGTATTTTCAATGCTTCAAAAAATTCTAAATGACCCTCTGATGTTTTACGGGTTTGAAACAACATGAGGGTAAGTTATTAATCACATCATTTTGCAAATTGGGCTAACTAACCCTAGTAACCGTTTTTTGTTTACAAGAAGTTACAGTCAAAGGAATTGTAATTGTCCTTTAGGTTAATCATTTGAAATAGTAAAAACAATATGTTCAAACTTTTGACTACTTTCTTTAATAGCTACATAACACAATACTTCTACTTTTACTTTCAGTACTTGAGTAGTAAATTTAAAAATAGACTACTTGCAATACTTAAGTACAAAAAATGTTGAATACTTTAGTACTTGTACTTAAGTGTGGTGCTTAAAGAGCACTTCTACTTCTACTCAAGTCACTTTTTTGATAGAGCACTTGCACTTTTACTCAAGTATGGTTCTCTAGTACTTTATACATCTCTGAGTGTATGTATATATATATATATATATATATATATATATATATATATATATATATATATATATATATATATATATATATATATATATATATATATATATTAAAATTAAAATGGTCATAACTTGAAAACAAATTATTTAAAATATATGAAATTACACTTCACTGTATTTGACCGTAAAAGGACAAAGCCTGACTGAAAATGCTTGATGTTTTAGTTTAATCAGTTATCTTATCTGAACATATCATCTGTTTCTTTTAACCAGTCACATGTGTGCCCTTTCTCTTTCAGCCCATTAACATTTCTTTTCTGCATTCTTTTGATTATTCCTCCTCTTTGGCACAGCCAGTGTTGGCATTATTTAAAGCGTTCTGGCTGTTTGATTTCCTCATTTGAACATTCTTCGGGATCAGACAGCCTGCCGGTTTTAGCAATTAATAACCTCAGATGGAGCTGGTTAAAGTCTAGTATTTGACCAGTTGCTGTGCTAGAATAGATCAAGCCTTTATCAGTCGTTGTGGGCTGCTCTGAAAGTCAGGATGTGATTGATGTGCAGATAGACGCATTCATGTTAGGGCTGGTTACAAGCAGCATATCTTCCTCTTTGCAAAGCTTTAGTTTGTGCAGTCAGTTGTGCAGTTCTGTACGAGGCTGTAGAAGGAAATAAAGTCACATTTATAACTGCATTATAAGTATTCTAAAACAGTAACAAAGCAACAGCTGAACTTCCCTATGCTTTCCCGCGGCATTCACTTCCCTTTAGAGTCATGTCGAGGGCACTGCACTTTGACAGAGCTATTTGCACATAAAAAAAAAAAAAAGCAAAATACTGCATTTTGTTATAGAGCAAGTCATGTGCTATAATTAAAAGCTGAGCTTTGTACCTGTGTGCAAATAACATGTGGATTACACACTTGTTGATGGGTTGTTTGTCGCAAGCAACCATATGGCATTTGTGTATCTGACGGCATCTCATCCATGCTTAAAGAGACAGTGCAACCAAAATGAACATTCTCTCATCATTTTATCACCCTTATGTCATTCCAAACCTGAATGACTTTCTTTCTTCTTCGGAAAACAAAAGTGGTCTTTTCTCACACTGTGGAAGTCATGGGACCCCAAAACAGCTCATTTAAACACGCCCCCACATGTCTACATCACGATGTGAGAATATTTGCATAACGCTGGGCAAATGTACACGCAAAGAAAGAAGACATAACCATTTATTCTCGCTGTTGCCACCGGCGCCATGTGTGTTTCATTGTGAAAGCGAAACTACTTACTTAGTAGTTACCACTTCTTACTACTTTAATAAATTAATAATTAATTAGTAATTATGTCCCCACGTTTTGTCTTGTCACGCTGGGAGATGGCATCACAGTATGTTAAGGAGCGTAACATTTCTTGTGGTGTTCAATCACAACGCACTGGATAGCTGGCCAATCAGAGCACACCTCGCTTTTCAGACCGATGAGCTTTGTAAAAATTGACGCGTTTAAGAAAGGTGGGGCAGAGAGGAGCAACAATAATGTAGAGAATGTGGAAAATAATATGTTTTTTAAACGTAATCCACATAAACACAACGCATTAGACCAAATACACCAAATAATGTTCTTTTTAGCAACGCCATATAACCCCTTTAAATATTGTATAATCAGAATGATGATCGATTAATATTGATTAGTAGCCGTTGTGGACCCAGCCCTATTTTGTAACAGATCATAGCTACAAAGTCTATTAAGCTTCACAAATAGCAGCAAAAAAAAAGCATAGATAAAGCACTATATTGACTTGAGATGCTATGTTTGAAGAACAGACCAACAATTGAGTTGTTATGAGCTTCCCCAGTTTGGGGGGTTTGTGTCGATGTCGCAGTGCTAATGATCACTGACAGGTGTTGATTTTGAAACCTTTCCAACAGATAAAGCAAGTCATTATATAGATTGTTTTTTGCACATCCTGAAGTGGAGGCCCTTTTTAGGGTGAGAGAAGACTCGCTAAAGTTGTATGTAAGCTCTATACTTCCTGAGTTTGAGTTATGTTGTGGTTAGATAGCTCACCTTAAAAGGGGAAGCGCAGCTTGTGGTCATAAACGCCCATGACAGACTCTATTAGCACGAATAATGAATTGTTCTGAGTCTGGTGTGATTGTTCCGACCTGCTGAAGGTTTAGGTGTCACTCTGTATCTCTTCTGTCCTCTTCTGAGCAGCCATGGGAAACCAGTGAGTATCTCCATCGTCTGTCTGATGAATCCAACATTTTGAATGCTGCATGGTGATCTAGATGGTAGCGTTGTGTATGAATGTCTGTTTTCAATCCTTCAAGCTTGCCTTTTGATTCTCCTTTCAATGTGGGTTAGTTCATAGCTCTTCTATAATCTATTTCTTGACCTCTACTTGGTTCCACACTAACAAGCGGTGAATTAAAACCCTTTCTACCTCTGGACCTGCATGCACAGTGATGCAAATATCTTTGTTATGATATATGGTGCCTATGTATATGATTCTTAAAACTTCTTGCCTGAGATTTGGGATGCCTTTAAATCTTTGGTGTGTGGTCACGTTTTGCTTGGATGGAGTTTAGTCTAACTCAGGGATGTGTTTGGATGCTCTGGTGGTGATTCTCAATTAGAAAATGGGTTTGTCAATAGAGAGAATTGAATGTCTTCCATCTTCTTTGCATGTGTCCATGTTAGATGTCAGCCCGGGCATCACGTTTAATTCATGCACTCTTGTCTTAAGCTGTGTGGGGTTGTCATCTGTATGGAATGCAGAAGTTTTAAGGAAGTATACAATTTTTAAGAGAGATTTCCAGTAGTATGTTTGTATAATGTTAAACCAAAAGTGTTATCGTAGCAATTATGAATCAGATTTCAGTTATTACGGTAATGCAGCGTAGCGCTTTGAGAAATCAGTAATTGTGGGGTCAGTTTAACTGTGCCGGGACATCAAGTATTTCCTATTACACTACATCCTGTGGTCTATTGAGAAGTCTGATGTTACCCATTAAATATCATGGTGAATCCATATTAACACAGTGAACTAAAATACAACTTACAATGGAAGTCTATGGGATAACATGCAGTTCATATCCTAAAAATGGTAATTGCAAGGAAATGTATTTAATTTTTGTTTGTTTGATATGGGTCAGAATTTTCCCGAAGAAGAATAAAAAATCATGCAAGATAAAGAAAATGTGTTTTTCATGTTGGTTTTTTCGAGGCTTTTGGACAAAAATCATTTAAACCATTTTGAAGAAAAAGATTTAACAGTCAATCTAAATCATTATTATTGTTGTGAATTTTTATTAAGTTTGGTATGATCATTTAAAACCTAAACTTGTAATGTCATTAATAGGTAAAATTATCTAATTTTTCAAGAGACTAATTGACCATGCAGTCTTAACCGGTCCTCTCTTTGATATAATTTCACATTTTTAATTGCTGCATATTTTTGCACACTGTTTGCGTCACATTGCTTTATTGGTCGCACCACATTTTGCAAGAATTTAATTATTTTAAAGAAGCTTTTTCTTCATTATCACATCACACCACACCCTAACCGTGTATTACAGAAGAAGTGTGTTCAATGTGTGTATGAATAGCATCTTTAATGTACATATTTGCATAAAATAATAGGATGAGATACAAATGAGCTTTGCATAAACTAGGTCTGATCTATTTTCTGTCCAATTACAGCATGCCACAGTTGCTGTCATTAAAGTTTAACTTCCTAAACCCCAAACTATCTTTAATGTATGCCTAGTTCAGCTATGACTTAAATTTTGGTGCTAGCAAACAAAACGCTCCGATGTCTTATCAGTGTAACATTGTTGTGACACTACCCAACATTGCATAACTTCTGTTTTAGGAAAGAGGAAATGTACTGCCTCCGATTAAGAAACAATTAACTGAGGTTTACCGGAGAGACAGCCCTCCTTAAATGCACATATTTAAACAGTTTAGAGTGTTTACCCAAACTGTACGCCTAAAGCAACCGAGATCCCACCGCAGCTGCTCTATTAGCTTGCCATTTGGATCCAGACGCACTGTGGATCACCGGGTTCCCATCCAAACATTGTCATTACAAAGAAAGAATACAGTAAAAAACCAACTGTTTTTAAGTTAGAATAGACATAGCCAAAAACAACACAGTAGACCATTATGATTGACAGTAGGTAAAATGGTTTGGCATGAGTTGATGATGACAACTTTTAGCAAGAAGAATATAGACAAAACAGACACAACAACCCCCCACGCAACAAGACATGAGCCTCTTCTGAAAGCGATTGCTGAAGATTGCAGACCTGCTGGGCGACCGAATGTGCAAAGCTGCGTGAATGTTATTTCGGCATTGGTCTTAGGATATCCCTACGGCTGTGTGGAGTGAAAGTAACATTCACGATTCCTGAGCTGTTTGGTGACTCGTGAATCGTGCTGGTGAAAATCAAATGGCAAAACACTATTTACAGATTTACAAAGTTATACATTTTAGGTTTTGTTATGAAAGCCATGTGACATTTAAGTAACACTTTATTTTAAGGTTTCATATTTTACATGCAATTGATTGTGCATAATTGCATTGGAAGTAACCCTAAGCCAAATTTTAACCCTAATTATATAGTAAGTACATGTAATTAATTAATATGACTCAGTACTTAAATGTATAATTACTAGTGCTGGGCAACGATTATTTTATTTTTAAATTTGCGATTAATCGCATGATTGTCTGCGATTAATCACATTGTTATGCACAAAACTAATTTGCACTTTTTTCGTTTAAAAGTACTGCTACATGAACAAAAGTGCAATAACATGGTTTGCAAACATTTTCAACAAATAAGATGCTCCTTTTACATAGTAGCAGGGAAAATATTTAACTTATTAACATTAATGTAATTCAATTAAATATAAAATAAGCTATTTGTCACTGCCAGGACAGGAAGATATGTTATATTTTGTTATAGAAAAACAAGTTATGCTCAGAGTCCAGAGCCTCCATCATAACATTATAACAGGCACCTTTCTATTAAAGACCAGCACGATTGCAGCAGAGTGCGGTGTGGGACAACACTTGATAAGTGGGTAGAGACTCGTGAGTGCGGGATTTGGGAGAATAATTAGGGTGGGCTCACACTAGGCAATCTTAACCCCCAAAGCCTGGTTCGTTTGACTAGTGTGATCGCTTTAGCAGTCCCTGGCTCGTGGGAAGAGGTGGGCAAGAGTGCGGTTCAGTTATATATAGATCAGCGAGTGTGAGCGCTAACCACGCCGGAGTGCAGATCTTCTGATGCGTGCTGCATGAATGCGTGAATATTTCTGAAATGGCAAAAGCGATAGATATGTAAAGCAATATATTGTGAGAGGGACATGTGTTACCGCATCCCATACAACTCAAAATAATAAACCACAAAGTTAACAAAACTATTCACTGCACTCTGTTTACGTGTTATCGGAAACTTCCTATTTCCTATATTTTAATAAGTGATTATGAGCTCGTTGCATTCTTTTCTGTTAAAAATAACAGTGGACAGTGAATGTTGATGCTTAGCCAAAATAATTTGATCGGGAGCATTCCCTCCTGTCATGCATGATTTGTCTGTATTTGTATTCATAGCCAGTGAGCAACAGACTTCCATAATAATAAAAAAAAAACAGCTTTAACGTGTGAAAAAAATAATTATCGGCGTTATTCAATTAATGCATTAACGTGATAACAATGCATTAACTTGCCCAGCCCTGATAATTACATAAAGCTTAACCGATATTTGTACTTGTTATATTCCAGAGCTATTACATTGTAACCAATGCAATAAACCACTAATTATGTAGGTACAATTACTAAAATCTATTATATACTATTTTGACTAAATAAATTCTAAAATTGTCAAATTATAGAAACCTACTAAATGCTACAATTTCTTTTCTGCAACATTTACAATCACAGCATTATAATGTTCAAGCATAAAAATTGCATATTGATTTTGATTACATTTAAGCTTGTTATAAAGTTAATAGTGGTTTTAAATGTCTAAAATGTTTAGTTTTGAATACAGTTTCCAAAATGTACTGATATTAACAGTTATATAAAACATTTACACAACTAAACAAAAAAAAAGAAAAGAAAAAAAAAAACTGGTCCCTAAACATTGCAGTTTTTTTTAATATAAATTTGCATTTTTAAACACAAAAACGTTTTCTGCATGAATGTAGTGCCCTTTAGCCATTTTCGTCCGAGTGGATACTTTTTATCAGGTATAGAACAGGTAAGTAGCAGGAAAAATTTGTTTTTCTTAGTGTCTTGAAGTAAGAGAAAATAATTAGTTTCCACCATGCTTAATCAGCTAAGAATTAAAGAATGAAATTGTAGCAAGATCTTTTAAGTAGCTGCGGCCGACTGAGCTCAGTTTACACTGTCATGTCTCACTGAAGACTGAGCTAAATAAGAAAGCCCTGGGTTATAGAAGTGTGTAGTTCTCAGAACTCTTGCTTTGAAATACTCAAGGGAAAACAGACAGATGGGGAGCACTTGTTTTGACACGAATACTGATCAGTTTATACATAGTAAAAGTTTGTAATGCTTAAAAGACACATCATGTGTCTTAAGGTGACACTTGTAGGCTAAATGATACTGCAGTCATGTAAACCTGAATATTTCCACATGGTGAGGTCAAAATCCAAGTGAATTGCCCTACAGGTCAAAGTTTTTAGAAATTCAGCTGAAGCCGAGTTAGTTTCTGGGAAATTTCATGTCACTAAATGTAAGTTTGGGCCTGAAAAATCTGTAGGATGTGTTGCGTAGCATAATAATTGAATGGTTTCCTCTTCTTCTCTCAGTTTATCCAACACTGACCGTAGCAAAATGCCATTGGGAGAGGATGGACACTCTTGGAAAAAGAAAACATCGAACATCAAGGACATCTATGACTTTAAAGAAGTTTTGGGAACGTAAGTATAAGAACATTTTACTTCCAGCTCAGCATCTACAGAGCTACCGCTGATGTTTGCGTTTGAGCTGACGGTGGTTGTTTCTTCCTGATATTAATCAACTTGTCTGATTTGAATTATGTTACAAGTTTGTGCTGAGGACTTTTTTTGTGTTGACATAATGCGGACATGGCACTTCTCTTTTGTTCCAAGTATACGATCATAACATTTGCAAGCTTTTAATGGACTTTTAATAGGGAACATTCAGTATTTAGTAGTCAGCCCACTCTGCGAATCAGATTACGTTAGGAAATTATCCAATCATAACAGAGCTCATTTATGAATAGAGGTCTTAAAGTATAAGCAGCAAAAGCAAAACCGGTCTGGTTTATTCAGAGTATTTTTGGTGCAAGAAGCCTTGACTAAAATTACTTCAGAGAAAAAAGTTATAAACGTCTATAGTAAGACTCTCTTAAAACAAACCAGATATCCTCAATGTGACAAGCAGCAACGAAATTCCCACAACTGCTCATGTGTTTCTGTCAATCTGATATGAAACGGTGCAGCCCATTTTACATAAAGTGCTTATTAATACAAAGAAGATTTAATAGTTATAAATTTTTCTGTTTCTGATCCCACTTGTTTCTTTAGCAAATTTTTTTATTATTCATTTAGCACTAAAAAAAAACAATCCTGCACATTTGGTCCTAACTCTTAAATAAAAGCAATATTATCTTCTATATCTATCGGTAACTACTCATTGACACATGAACAATAATTTTAACATACAATTTTTTTTTTTACCCATTTTGTGTTGGACTTAATGAAATGAATCGTGGTTCAGTGAGCAAAGAACCAGTGAATGAGACTAATCCTGAATTGTTTTAAACTTTTTGATCCTATAAAAAGGACTGGCTCACATTAGAACTTTGTTCCGACTTCACACGTCTGTTGCTCGTCGTCTGTTTTTTTTGTTTTCGTTTCATTTTATTAATTCAATCTGCATGGAATTTTTCTTCTGGCACTGTAGATTCAGTAGCAGTGCAACACTTCTCCCAAAACACAGTCACAGAGTATTTTAGTATAATGTTCCATCTACATCAGCAAAAAAATACAGATGTTTTTCTTTTTTTTTTTTTTCGGAACCAGTTCTGAACAGGAACCAGTGCTCAATTCCAAACCCAAGTCACTCATTAAACACTTCCACATGCTTTACTCAAGACTGGGGGGCATTGCAAGGACTGATTTTTAGGGCTTGTTTAGTTTTCGGGAGTGGAAGTTGACCCTTGACCTCTTCCCAAACGGTGACAGGAGTGGGAATATTCTGGGCCCGTATCCCAAGCCTGGATTCAATGTTAATGGAATCTTCTGTGAGCTCATGTCTGCAGCGAGAGTAAAACAGAGAAGCCGAAATGATGCTTTCATTTATTTAACTAGAGTCGGTCTAGAGTTCTCTGCTGTGGGGTTAATGAGAACATTGAAAGACATGTAATGTTTTAAACAGTCCCAGAGTCCCCGAACGAATGGAAACGTCTTAATCCCAATCAGTTTTTCTTTCACAAGTCTCAAGATTCCAGTATTAGCCAAACTCTGTTCTTGAGGTCAGTTTTGGATGTTGTCCAGGCTTGTTTGGGAATAGATCAACAGCTCTACATCGTTCAACTGCGAGGGTTGGTTGTCTTGGCAACAAGAGGAGACACTTTCCATATGGACTATAACTGTTGCTATGGAAACAAAGTTTTTATTTTCTATTAATAATCTGGTGAGTAAACGTGTGAGCATCAAGAGCCTCGATGTTCAGTCTAGTGGAAAGGATTTTTGGGGTGTTTTGTCCAGTCGTGATGGTCTGCTGAATCTTCTTCAGGCTTCGTCTGCGTGACTTTGTGTTGTAGTTGACCGCTTTGAGGGACAGTATGCAGCTCCTCATCAAATCTAGGGCTAAATAAACTCTTTAAATAGCCAGACGCATAAAATTTAACTCATAAACTGGAGAAGATGTCAATATAATGTCGAACTGTTAATGTGGTTCACTAAAACTTCTGTTGAGTAAGTGTGAGGCTCAGGAAATGTAAACTGATGCAAAAACCAAAGCCATTTCCTTTGGCGTGGAGTCATAAAAGCCACCTTAGGACCATCTGTACCAAGTCTCCAGAACATTTTGTACCAGCAATAAACCATAGTTGTGGTTAAGCTGGATTTATGACCACAGGCCATCTAGAAACACACTAAAATGCTTTAAAAGACAGACAGCACCATCTTAAGATAAATTTTCCGGCAGGCAGTTGAGTCATTCTGTAGATACATGATCAGGATCAGGAAGCGGCTCTATTATTCATTCATCGTTTTCATCGAGATGTTTTCCAAGGTCCGCAGTAGCATAATATGGATGCAGTACTACAGTAAAATGTTTGCTGCAATTTTATGCATTTCAACCTTTTTAACGTTTGTTGAAGTAGTTTCAACAGTAGGTTCTCCATTTTAATTTTATTTATTTTTTGTTCAGCAGACCATAAACCAAAAAGAAAATCCCATGGACCTAAGGGCCATTTACATCAAAAATTATAACAACAAGGATAACTATAATTATATTAATGTGCGCACCAATTACGGTTTGTTTACTTCAAGCTCATGCTACAGTCATGATGTAATTTGCTTTAAATGGATAGTTTTCAAATCTGATTGTTTTATTGGTCATTAGCTGAAAAATGATTCCACTAATATCGTTACTCTGCGCAGTTATCGTTAGAGTTGTGGTGTGGATGTCCCTGTTTTTGTAAAACCAGAACGACTGTTAAAATGTTATAGGTGTAGTTATGGTCATTGGTGTTAACACTGAAGGAGGAACCTGAGCCATAATTCATAGATACTAGTTGGTCAGTAAGCAGTCACCCAAAACACATTAGCAGCTGAAAGCTGATGTCTTTGTGGTGGTTTCTCCACATCTCTTTTATTTGAGGACATAATTCCAGACTCTTCTATGGCCCTACGCCTTGGATGTTTGTCTGTTAAGCAATTGGTTTTACATGCTTATGCTATCAAACAATACATTACAGCAATATTTCAGTATGTTGCAGATATATTACAGTATTCCTGGTGTATGTGGATTCTCGTGAAAGCACTGTTTGCTGTTGGCTCTGTTTGTATCCAAGAGATACAGGCTGTGTATTTAGCTTTTGGGCGGACGCTGTTTGTTCCATTCTGTTTTAACAGTTGTTGATGTACTCGGCTCTGAAAACTGTCATGTTTCTTCACCCCCACCCAATCCCTCGTGCCCCCGCGCTCATGTAGTTATTCTACAAACTCAGTTTATCAACACCATAATGACTTCCTTGAGTAAATGTTTGACTAAGTGACTCCTGTGGACACACTTTCAGATTAAACAGACTGTTTTTTGAGGACATCATTAAGAGGGTTGTGTAATCTTCGGGAAGTACACATTACTGCGATGCTTATCAAAAATGTACATTAGACTTAAATTCTTGCATGCATGTGTTTTTCAGAGTTTCTGAATACAGTTTTTCCAACTTTAAAATAAGCAGAGTGTGTGCGCGCTGTGGACCTGCCTTTACCAACACGCTCTTTAAATAACAACAAAAAAAAGCTGACTTTAGACCAGGTCTTAGTTGGTCTATGGTGCAGTCTATTTCAGTTGCCTCTAAATAGCAACGCGTCAACAATGCGCCTGAACACACTTTGTTTTCAGAACAGCACACCCATGAACACACAAATGGGTGCAAATGCATTTGTTATTTAAACAATGTGGAACGTGGAAAGGATTACTACATCAGGAGGAGAAAGTTGCGTTCGTGAATTACCTGCGTCTCTGCATCTCTTTCTGCCAATAATGAAGTTGTGAATTTGGTTACTTAAAAACAGCATCACCTAAAAGCTGAATAAATAAGCCTTCCATTGATGTATGGTTTGTTAGGATATGACAGGATTTGTCTGAGACACAACTATTTGAATATCCGCATTCTAATGGTGCAAAAAAATCTAAATATTGAGAAAAATCAGCTTTAAAGTTATCCAAATGAAGTTCTTAGCAATGCATATTACTAATCAGAATTGTATAATAATATAGACCGGTGATTAATCTGACTTGGAATTACCTGTGCATTAAATGGTTTTAATGCATACCCGCCAGCCAATCAGAATCGAGCATTCAGACAGACCGTGGTATAATAAAGTAATAATGACAATACTTATTTGCTATCTGAAACTCAACCTATAGCAAGACTGCAGTGTGCACTTGTTATATGGTTAGATCCTTAGGTCGACATGACTGTAGATGCAAGCATCTATATTCCACAATAATAATACTAATATAATGAATATACTAATATTACAGATTCTTATTTTTCGTTCACTAAAGCATCAGTTTTAAAGCTCTCTTTATTTAATAAACTAATCATGACAGTATTTGTGTGTTTTCTGTAGACTCTATTGAAAAACACTAGTGTTCTGTTGCTATGGTTAAGTCATAAGGCAAATGTGACTTTAGTTCGCAAGTGACTATATTATGCTAATATAATCAGCGGTGCACATCATTTTTTCAGCCTGGTTCTCATAAGAGAACCTGGAGATTTGGTTTGGTCCTCACAATGCATATAGCGTGACCCATTAAATGCAAATATAAAAAAATAATTAATAATAGTTATAATATTATTGCACTTTAGTTTTTTTTAAATTAAATAATAGTAAATAAACTAAATAATAGTGTGTGATCATATTATTAAAAATAAAAAGCAGCCCTAGTATTAAATACAAATGCATTTATTTTATAGTAAATAAACTTAAAAATAAAATGCTAATATTTACTACTACTTTGTTTGCCTCTTTAAGAAGAATCGCTTTATGTATTCCCCAATTTTAAGTCGCTTTGCAAAAAAGCGTCTAAAAATAAATTAACAAAAGCATTTTCATCATATTCAAAATTAAAATCAGCAGGCTTTTATTTTGGCGGGTCGCGGGCAAGTAAGTATACGCGCTTCCGGATTTAGCGCTGCTACTGATTAAAGAGCGTCAGTGGATGAATGTCACAGTTTTGCATTGTGCTTTGAAATGGTAGGCATAGCCTAGATTCATGCTTTCAGGTTGAAAATAAAACTTATATAGGACAATTTGTGATTTAAAATGGTAATTATGCATTAACAGTTGTCAACCATGTCGGTACGCAAATGCGCTCTCAGAACATATTTATATTACGCATTTTTTATTTTGGTCGTACATGCGGAACTGCGGACCACTTATGTGCATCCCTGTATATAACGAATATCCTAATATAACACAGATTCTTCTTTTTTTGTTGTTTACTGAAGCATCATTTAAAACATTGTATAATGTTGTTTCAGAAGTTGTGCCTAGTTTCAATAAGAACAAACACATGTAAGTAAATGGGGCCAATTTGTATTCACTCATATTAGAAGGTTTAGTGTCCCTTTGTATATTTTGGTCTTTCTTCTGCTTGGTATCTGGTCTGAAGGTCATTTCCTACTTTGATCATGTAGTGACCACGCATCCGCACAGTAACAAAAGAGCTTGCATCGATTGTATTTCCTGCATGTTTTTGTGTCGCTGTTACCATGAAAGCCTTCCAGTAATCTGAAAAACCTTAAAGACCTTAAATAAAGATTTAACATCGATGTTATAAAATAGAAGGTGGAATTGGAGGGGGGACTGTGACTGAAGCAGTTTTCCGTTAACTAAGAGAGTGCCGCTGGCCGGTAGCCAGAGCTATTTTTAGTTAATAGAGTAGAGCAGGGTTGGCAGTTTCTGTACAGTTAATCAAAATATTTATGAGCACAGCATTTTTATGTAAGTATGTTGTGCAGGATGGATTTTTATACAACGCTCTAAAATAAAATTGATGGTGGGAGCAAATAAGCAATAACTACATTATAACATTTATGTTTTATGTAGTTGTTAAATGGCTTTTGACAATAGTATGTGTCTAATATATTAGGTATGCTTGCATTTTAAGGGGGGGGGGGTCTGTAAGATTTGCTGAGATATTTTAAAATACGTCTCACAATGGCTGCATTTATTTGATGAAAAATACAGTAAAACTGTAAGATTGTGAAATATTGTTATAATTTTAAATGGCTGTTTTCTATTTGAATAAATGTCAGCAAACTTTCAGAAATCGTTTTAATATCCTGATTTAATACTAATGAAAAAAGAAGACTTATTATAGCAGCTAAAAATGGCTGTGTTGCTTAATATTAATGTAATATAATAATTAATTTATAATAAATATATATTTTTTTTCTGGCATGTCATTCTTTTCAACAACAGATCACATGTCCAGCCTTATTTAGTGGCACTGCGAGAACTATGGCGCTTCCCATCATGCTTTGCAGGGCTGGCAGTGAGTGGGAAGTTTGGAAGCACTGGAATAATCTAAAATCAATACAGAGTATGGATCACCTCTGCACGCTGCTGTTGCTCCTGACCCTGTGCTCTCATACTTTCATTTCAGTGATTGATAGACGGCGAGAGCATAGGACAGCCAGCGGTTTGACGAATTTCTGTCAGGTCAGCATAATTGTGTCAGACCTGCTTAGCTTTAGGTGCCTTAAGACAAACAAGTCAGCATTTGGGGTTTCTCAAGAAGACTTTTAGCTCTGTTTCCAATAACATGACTCACACTCGTTCTCCCAGCCCTAAGAAGTCACTCCGGGACACAGCAGGAGGTGGTCTACAGCACACGGTGAGGTGTCAGATGTCTTACAGACGTGAACAGACGTGAACAGAGGTCCATTCAGCTGCTGTCCAATGTCAGAAATCCCTCGTGAAAACTGATCATTCAGTCAAAGAGTTGAATAAATATTATATATTTAAATGTTCTAACTTCTTTAATTTTGATCGTCAACATTCCTTTTGTTCTGTTGTTGCTAGCGCCATTCTCGACAGTTTGAGCAACAGATATTGTAGTATTATTTATGTAATATTATTTTGTATTTTAATAATAATTTCTATTTTGAATTAGGTTCAGTTCACTTTTTAATTTTAGTTTAGTATACTATTTTTTTTTAATTGTAGTATTTTAATTTTAGGTTTTTTTTGTTTGTTTGTTTATTTTGCCTGCTGTCTGTTTACTACATCAGACAAGGAAAAGTCAATTGTCTGCTTTTTCATACTTTTAAGAGTCCTCTTAAACTTTTTACACTGGTAGAACATGTAGACCATTGTAACTTTTTATATTATTACTTCTATAGTTTTTATTAATATTTTGATTTAGTTTCATGGTTTCAGGTTTCATTTTAAATGTACTTTAAAATTGAGTAATTTTGTTGTGCTTTTGTCATTTTGTCTTAAGTCGCTGGGTTAATGTTTTTGCAATAGCAAAAATAAATAATAAAAAAAATAACATTGAATAGGTAAATATTATTGATTTTACTTTTATTCCAAAAATCATTAGGATATTAAGTAAAGATCATGTTCCATGAAGATATTTGGTAAATTTCCTACTGTAAATCTATCAAAACTTCATTTTTGATTGGTAATATGTATTGCTAAGAATTCATTGGACAAATTTAAAGCCGTTTTTCACAGTATTTAGATTTTTTTTTTTTTTTTTTTTTGCATCCTCAGATTCCAGATTTTCAAACAGTTGTATCTCGGCCAAATATTATCAGATCCTAATAAACCATACATCAATAGAAAGCTTATTTTTCAGAAATTCAGAAAGACTGGTTCTGCAGTCCAGGGTCACATATAGCTTTGTATGTATTTCCTTTTTCATTTTAGCATGGTTAGTCTATTTCATAGTTTATTTCATTTCAGTTAGTTGCCAACACAGCATATCTAGTTTTCATTTGAGTGTTAAATCTATTATCTATATTTTATATGTCTGTAGTACAAACATAGTGGAATGAGCTTAGTGTTCTGGGTTTATTCAAATCCATGTGCAGTAGTAAAAATGATACTTGCCTTGGCTTTGTTTTGCTGTGTAACATCCTGTTGAACAGAAGAATGTTTCAGCACTTGGATATCCAGTTTTGATTCCTCCAGGTACTTGATCTGATTATGAAGAACCCATAATCCCTCAGAATAGGCACTGAGCTGAACCCAATCACGGAGTTGCCATAGTGATGTAATGCTTTCTCTTTCATTGATGTGAAGCACAGTAAGGCATGTTGGATTTCCATTTGCTGCTTATTAGCGGATGCAGTCATGGCTCTTGTGAGTGTTGGTTTAACCCACAGCAAGATGGACATAGTGTGTCATCCAAAGTGTTGTCAGAGCAGCTTGGGTGGTAGCACAAATATTTAAAGTGAAAACCACATAATTTGGTATTAACAGCAATTTGATGTTTGTTTTTCTCTGTAAAGAAAGGAAAATTAAGTCACTTTGTGCATTGCATATATTTATTCAGCATTAAACACTCTGTTATAGGGCTGGGTGATACGGCCAACTATACTATACTCTATATTATTATATATGTATTTTGTTCTTTATCGTATGGTATAAAAGTTTATCGGGGAAGGACATGTTTTTAAGATGCTTGTAAGACCGTGAGAATGAATGTAAACATGTTTGTTCACAATTAAATAGGAAGATTATGAATCTCTTCCAAACACACAAACACAAAAATATATATATGAATGCATGTATGTGTGTACGCGTTTGAGTTTAGTAGATGAAACTATATGCTATTAATTCACACACTCACAGAGCAAGCAAACTTATTATTATTATAATTTTATATTTATAAATATATATATATATATTTGAAAACCGGTTGCACTGCTTGGTTTTAATCATTTATGTGCTAGAAGAGGTGTGAGCTGTAACCAAAAGTGTGTGTGTGTGTGTGTGTGGGAGAGCAGAGAGCAGGTGTCTCTACCAGGCTGGTAAACACCATGAGGTGTCCCCGTGCATTTATTATTCAGTCACCAATCATTGTGCACACATGCATTTGCACGCATATACACCCACAAACACAAGTCTCAGGGGCATTGCCACAGTTTTCCATCCGTTCACACACACGAGTGAGTGTGTCATGAGGCACTCGAGGAGTGTCTTCTGCAGCGATTATCCCAGGAATGAAAGTTGAATCTCCTGATTGCTGTCGCTTGTTTCTCCATATCCCCCCGGCCCACTAATCTGCTTCATTAATCATTACATCATCAGCCCCTCCCCCATTTCCTGGAGCAGGTGTGCCCATCTTGCACAAGCAGATGCATTCATGAGGTGGTGCTCATCAAGTCAGACTTTCACAGGAAATTTTTTTTTTTTTTCACCTCAAGTGATGGTTCACAGTGTATTCTTTATTATCAGCCATTCCCAACCCACCTACTACTATACTGCTTCCAATGTGAACGCTATTTCAAAAGTGACCAGGTAGCTTTTAAGATGCTTTATTTTGTCCAGAATTTAAGTTACAATCACATGCATATATTACAGGAAAAAAAAAAAAAAATCTATGCTGAACTTGAAATTTATCCACAGTGACATACAAGTTAGGTGTTACTGTTCCGGAAGGCGATGGAGACCAATATAATCCACAAAATGTCTTTTAACAATAACATACAGTAAACTGAACAGAAAGGAGACTTTAAATAGGACAGCTGACAAGGGTAAACAAGGTGATGGGAGTTAACTTATAATGACTAATGAGCAAATTAACTCAAGAGTTAAACTGAACATGAACAACAAAACCATATAAGGAAAAACAGGAACCGGCAGCCTTAACCGAAAAAGAAAACACTAAAGTTCATACTGCTAACATTAGGTGAAATGTTACAAATGTACTCAAATTTTATTCAGGACCGTTAAGTATTAATAAAAAAAAAAAAATTGAACTTAATTTGACTATCACCCAATTTGTGTGTGCGATTACAGTTACAGTTATACAGTTTATTATTGGGGTGTTAGCTTAGCAACATGCTAATTCCAAAATCAGTAGCAATTTGGGTGTCTTGTGCATGTAAAGATGCAGCGCAGTGTTCAGCAAATCAGTTCGGGACTATTCACACAAAACGTGTTTTTCACACAGAAGCTAAACAACTTTTTACTTTAGCACCAAATTTTTAAAACACAATGTCACATCTGAGGTGCTGCAAAAGACACAAAATGCAAATGCAGCTCTCAAAACAAGGCAAGGAAAAGCAAGGCAGTTTGCTAGTTTTTGAAACATAGCTTATAAATGTTATTACACATTTGTGCTATATGTATTTCTTTGTGTAAAACACAAATGAAATTACTTCCTTTCATCTGACCGTCATATGTACACTTCATAAAAGGCCATGTGGAAGTGAACATCCGTGAAGGGCCCATACAAATAGTGTTCTCTTTATACAAATAACATTAAACACTTCTTTTTTCTGTTTGTCTAGTCTAGTCATTACAGATATTGTCTGTTAATGTTTAATGGTAGTGTCTGCAGGCTAACCTCTGGGCTCGGCCGACGGCAAGGTGTGAGGTCGCAACTCCTGCTTTGGAAACAAAAATATCCGGAGGGATCATTCAGTGCTGCTGTTTGTGCATGTTTGTGTGCGACCCTGAGCCACTGCGTTCTAAGTGCACTGTACGACATCTGTGAATCACATCATCTGTGTGCCAGAAACATTCAGCTACAATATCACAATGAACTAAAAGAATAGGACAGATGCATATAGTGAATAGTATATCATAGCAGTAAAGATAATTGCTTTATTGTTATTTTGGATTGTCAGACTACTGTCCTTTAGTTTTATGTTTTCATAGAGTTTAGGATCGAGACAAACACACTTACTTACTGGTCATCTGATTTACAATTTTCATAACCACTTTATGCTTAATGGATTATGTGTGTGTGTGTGCTCACACTATGACTGTAGCATGCTTATGCCATATGTACCGTAATGTAAATAACTGGTTCACCCAGAATCAGCCTGCCTCGTCCCAATCCAGATTCTGATCTAAAAATGTCAAATCAGCAGTGCTGTTCTCAGATCAGCTGATCTCACACACACTCTGGAGTTGAACCCGAGCTAAGCAGAGATATATGGCATCCGTCCAGAAACACTGGGCCATCTGACTTGATTCACACGATTCAGTCTCAATCTGGCCTCCAGCACAAAAGCTGCACCTGCTTTTTTGTTTATTTTGGGGAAGGTTACATAAGTACGAGTGACGGTTCTGTGTTAAGTCTGTGGGACCTGCGCTGAACTGAATTTAGGCTGAGCACTGCCTCAGGAAGCAAGATGTCATGCGGCGTCGGTCTCCTGAGAGATGAATTATTAAATTGTTTGTGGTATCTAATTAGATTAGATTATTAGTTTTCTAAAAAAAAGGTCACGTCCCCATGAAGTTTGTTTGCCTCAGTGCTCTAATTTAGTGTGAAGAAATCTTTAATATTGTACTGGTCACTGTTTTTAATGCTATTAGAACAAACAATTAAAGCTTTAAGCTTCCAAAATTACATGGATGCACCATAAATGTATTATAAAAGTAGCCATTTGATAACATTATGTGATGAGCGAAATCTTTTCAAAGAATCGGTTGATCCAGTTCATCAAAGAGGTTTTAATGATTGGTTTATGATTTGAACTGATTAAAGTTTGGACTACAACTATAGGTTATTGAACTATTCCTTAAAAATGTATTGAAAAGAAGTCAAACCCAGCAGAAGCCATAACAAAAACCCAACAGACTGTTGTTAATGGAACATGAGAAAGAAAGAGAGAGAAATAGACAGTATATTAATGGGAAAGAGTGCTTAATGGAGGGAAAGAGAAGATAAATGAGAGCGCATGTGAGAGTATTATAGACATCCTCCCAAAGATGTCGATGACTGTTCCAAATAGTAGGCAGAAACATTATTCAGCCGAAGAGTGCATTGTGACAATCTCAGTGAAAAATAAATCAAAGAAGATCATAGAAAATAAATGTGCTTTTTTAAAATCATAACTAATTAAAGTTCATATTTTGGAGTCCATCTCTGGCCCAGCGACCCTTCCTCTGTCCTCTGTGTCATTCAGGAAGTATAATCAGGAAGCCACAACAGACAGGCCTGTGTTTTAATCTAGTCCACGTCCCTTGGCTCCACCAGATGGCCGTCCACTTGTGTCACTGACTGGAGAGGAATGTGCTGCTTTGCTCTATAGCATTCCACAATCCCCAGTGCTTTCTGAACAAGACGTTTAATGAAATATAACACATTATTTTCCACATAATGTACATTATTGTTGCTCCTCCATCCCTCCTTTTCTGAAACTTGCAATTTATGTTTTCTTTAGGTTTTCTCCTATTTGATTAAATCCAACTGATTGCACTGGCCCCCCACACACATACACGCAACATTCCTAGCATTGCTAACTTGACATTTCAGCTATTCATCCTAAAAAGAAAATGCAGACAAGTAAATACCAAAGTTACAGTGGTCAATGTAAAAGGTCCTCTAAAATCAGTGTGCAGCACCCAGACAAACACATTTCTGCTTATGTGAAGGATGACGTTTAAAGTGGATATTGGAACACGAGGAAAGTAAATGCTTTTTATCTTAACAAATAATAGTTTAGCAACTAAATGTTGCATGGCAAAATGGAAACATCTGGATTATGGTCGAATGAGAGAGGCTTGTGAAATTCCATTTCAGTTTTGCTTAAAATAAAAATAATTTTGTCTTAATGTTTGTATGCTGTTGAATGCTGCTATAGTCTAATTTGTGTTTTATTTTATAGTTTATTATATAATGTTATAGCTACTTATTTTTCATTCTTGTTCTGTTATGTATACCATTCAATTTAAATAATTTGTTTAATTATATGTACCGATATGTAATATACGTATAATAAACGTAAATGAATGAAATAGTTTGAAATGACAAGCATGTGTTTTTGGAGTGAGATCATGTTCTCTTTCATTAGATTATTGCCTCCTTTTCGCTGGGTTATGTTTCTCCATGTCGTAAACTCTAGGGGCAAGGCTTCTAACCCGGGCGTGGTGTTTAAATGACGATTGTTTTCAGACGCAAAATTTATCAATGTATGATCATTCTCACGATGTGATTGGCGGCATATGAGTTGATCACGAATCACACGTGAACCCTGTCATAATTTGATTTGTCCAAAGATAGATTGATAAATGAGGCCCTGTGTGACCAAAACGTGGCTTTCATAATTCTGATATTAAATTATTAGTGAGTTTAAGTCTTAAGATAAATCATATTGTACTGAAATACCAATAAATTGTCTACCCCTACCAAAAAACATTCAGAGTACATTAACAACCACATTGCAACACCCTGGAAAATTGTGTCAATGCCGAGCAGCAACCTCCCCCTCTCTCTAGTAAAGCCAATAAGGAATTGATTAAAACTGCAATTCATCGACTGGCCACTTGAGGCTGGCTGCAAAATCCCATAGACTCCCCATGTTAAAATTCCCAACTTTACAGTAGAAAAAAACATGTTTTCAGCCTGGTGCAAAAAATTATTTTGGTCTATATTGCTAATTTTGCCCTTCATGACAACTGTGAGGGGGGTGAATTTTTTCATAACTCATCCGTTTAAATTATATTAAGCCTTAAAGTTCTGCATAATTAAGGGCGTGGCCACTTGATTGACAGGTGAATTAAATGTGGCTTCAGCAACCAGCTCCCGCCCTTTTGCCAATTTTCGATTGTCTGGGAGAGTCGCGCAGTGACGCGCTGCCAAGATGGCGACGGCTCGCTCTTCACACTTTAGGCTTCAAAAACTCTCTTCAGGAGTCTACGGGTGACGTCACGGACACCACGTCCATGTTTTTATACAGTCTATGGTCTATGCCATTACCACTCACTCCCCCATATGATAACTTAGTGATGAAACTGAGTTTTTGAGTCAAATCTTTTCAAGTGATCGGTTAATCCAGTTCACAAAACTGGTCTTGAATGACTGGTTATGACTTGTCAGTGTTCTGGTTGCAGCAATCAACAGCTTAATTGCTTCAGAAATCGTAAATATTAAAACCTTCTACATTTCTGTTTCCTATCATTTGAAATCATTGTATCCATATTTACTGCATTGTTACGTGTATGTATACATTTTACTCAGTTGTAACTCATGTAACATCTGTGCAGATATTTTTAGCTAGAGAACACTTTTTTTTTTTCTCACTTCACTAAGACTTCCTGTTTCAGTCCTACATGTGCAGTCCGAATAGTGTTGACTAGTTTGTGTGTGTTAGTGTGCACAGCAGAGCAACTGATCCCAGGTGTTGAACCATATTGAGTTTGATGAGGTCCCAGCACTGAACATTACATGACTAAAACAAAACACGTTTGACATACTGTACGCGGGGTCTGCTGTTTTACACTCGTCACATCGATATCTGTGCGCCATCATGTTCAGTTGTGTGTCAGCACTAGTGTGGCATTGCTGTAAACAAGCAAGTATATGTGTCTCCGCATGCTGAGCATTGGCAGTTTAGCCCGCAGCCTTCTCTCATCCTCTCCTGTCATGTGCACACACATACACACATGCAGGCTTAACTGTGTATCATATCAGTGTTTGTCCTCCATGGCTGCGCTGAGCTCTCGTTGATAAGTCTGTGTGGCCGGATCTGTGCTGCTGAGGAGCTATAATCACATCCTGTTTAATAATGAGTTTACTCTTAATCTTCATTCCATTCTCAAATATTGAACAGACTGGGTGGTTTGCTGATGATATCAGAGCTTTTAGGCCTGATCACGGATCTTCTGGTCTCGTGACTGTGTGGATCTTTGTGTGTAATGGTATAGAAACAACTGAATCAACCGAGGATATATCAACACATAGTAAATTATTGTTCACTTGAAACTAGGGGTGTGTAGTATTGACAAAAATGCTATTTTCTTATAATTATGCAGTATTTTGCTAAGTGTGTTTTTGTGCTGGTGCCTTGGCTGGTTGTTGATGGCTGACTCCTGAAGCTTACATTAATTTCCAGTGGCAGTTGTACCTTTAAGGGGATTTTTTTTCTATTAGACATGTGAATAATCTTTTATGCCACATTCTCACATTTAATCAGTAAATGCAACTAGAATAATACTACACTTTCAGCATCAACAAAACCTTTTTTGCATCTGAGTTTTAGGACTACTGTGTGAATCTGCCTATAATGTTATAATGTTGCCAATGTTGCTTTTTCCTGACTGAGGAACCAGTGAAATTTGTTTAATTTTTAAATACTATTAGAATTCATTAATATTTCGAAAATTGATATTTATATTTACATTTTTCATTTTAGTTTACGTTTAAGTAATTCTGTTCAGTATTAGTTCTAGTAACTTTAGTTCTTAAAATTATTTATTTGAGTTAGTTGCCAAGGCAGCATTACTATTTAAGTAATTTAACAATTTATTTTGATGAAATTAATTAATTTTATATTAAGTGACTGTATTAGCCCTTCTTAAATTGGTTTCCAGTAGCATTTGCACATTGACTTTTTTTTCTAACTTTTCAAATTTGTATGCATCAATTTTTGTCACATTTCCGCATTTTAATCAATAAATTAAATGATATCAATAACACGCCCTAAATTTTTTATCAAATTAGTATTAGTTATTAGTATCAGTATTAACCAAATCTATTTTTGCACTAGAAGTGATGCAGATAGCTGAAGTGAATTTAGATCTATTAACACATATTGTTTATTGCAGCTCAGATGTGGTCTGAATGCATTTATTCTGCATTTACAATTGCATAAAATATGTTATTAGATAAACGTTTTACATATGCTGTTATAAATGTAATGAAATTATACCTTTAAATATGAAACTAAAACCTCCATTAGATAGTAGCAAGTCAGTGGCTTGATGGGCAAGTCATTCAGTTATTTATTCAACCAATTTGCTGAAATGGCTAAATAATTTGGGAACTAAGCATATGACTTTAAATGGATCATTGAATTATTGACTCACGATCGTTCTAAACTTAAATTCAATTAGTAACAAAAAAGAACTGCATGTTGATTGAAGGCACAGTGCGATTTAATAAAGTAAAAACAGTACAGACAATATTGACAAAACTGTTTAAAGTGTAGCTCACAACATTAAATTGAATTGAATTGTTGGATAAAATGATGTGATATGCGGGAAATCACCTTGTGTACGTGTCTATATCGCTTCATGTAAACATAGGGGGAAAAAAAAACTTTGAATTTTGAAGACATTCAAGTTTAACCAGGAGAATAAATAAACTCTAATTCTATTTGATATCACTTCCATTTCAGACCAAATTTTTCCTCAGATCCAGCTCAAAGTTAAACATCATGTGTCTCTGACCCAAACACACTAATGTTGTTTATTTCCTGAATGAATCAGTGTTTTTGATCTAATCAGAAAGCAGCGTTTAAATACTTCATCTGAATCCTGAACTCTTCTAGAGAACTCACCTCCTGTGTCATCCCTTCAGAGGAAGTCTTTTAGTATCTGCTTCCTGTTTTTCTCCATCTTCAACCAATCCACTAGCTCTAACGGTTAAAAGTGTTTGATGTTCAGCGGTGGAGTGACCTATGAGCCAGAGAGATTTCTTTGTGGACAGGGCTACAGAAATAGAAACTGAATCGTCTTGTCTCATTCACAGCTGATTTATCACATTTACATGGAAGAGCTTTTATTACTTGCCATTGTACCAAGTTGTGTCTGGTTAGGTCTTGTTGAGACAGGTCTGTCTGAGTCAACATTCAGCCCATCTGTGTCTTTCACTAGAAAACTTAAAACTAAAATAACAAAAGAGCTTTCCCAGCAGGATGTCACTTATGTCAACAGTTTTAGGAATCTTGCATATAGGCATCTGCCTTTAATGTTTTGGGGTTGCCAATAGGGCTGCATGATGTGTTGTTTAAGCATCGATATCGCAATGTACGAATCCATGATAGTCACATCGTAGTTGATCCGTTATTCATTAACTGTAGGGACCAGCTGCTCCCCGGCCCTTAACGAACGTGATTCGCGGATTAATTGTACAGCTTAACCATCATAGAGTGAAAGTTTATCATTTGCATGTTTTTTTTAAGTCCTGTTAGTTTAACAGGGCAGAGAGAGAGAGAGAGAGCGCGTGAGAGAGAGAGAGAGAGAGAGCACGAGAGAGAGAGAGCGAGAGAGATAACGAGGGAGAGTGAGTGAGTGAGCGAGAAAGAGAAAGAGCGAGAGAGAGTGAGTGAGAGAGAGAGAGAGAGAGAGAGAGAGCGCGAGAGAGAGAGAGAGAGAGAGAGAATGCGAGAGAGAGCGCGAGAGATAATGAGGGAGAGTGAGCGAGAAAGAGAGAGAGCGAGGGAGAGAGAGAGAGAGAGAGAGAGAGTGAGAGAGAGAGAGAGAGCCCGGCCGCACGCTCACCGACTTCAAACAACACGAGCGCTGTCTTGCTCTCTCTCACTCGCGCATATTAATCAATTGACATGATGGTGTTAATGTTTTAATCATTTAAAATGAGAATTTAAGTGTGCTCACCCCATTTTTGTTTTTTAGTAAAAAATTTATTAGATTTCATATCGCAATATATATCGCAGAAAAATAAAATATCGCAATATAATTTTTTCCCAATATCGTGCAGCCAGTTGCCAACCTTTTCAGGCCCAGGAACCTTTATTATTTGAATATTATTTAGGAAACTATTGTAGTGTGTATTAATATTTTAATGTAGTTTCATTCATTTTTGTTTCAATTTGAGTCATTTTAGTAATTAAAAATATTTCAGTTATGAGCCAATGCAACATTTCTGATTTTTGTTTTTCATTTGTTAATGTTATATACATTTATAATAATTGTTAATCTTTAGTTAAAGTTTGTTCAAATAATCATGAAATGTTTTGAAATGTATATGCTATTTATAGTCTAAATGCTTATATATCTGTCCATGTAGGACCTTCTTACTGAATTCTCATAACATCTTTTATGCAATTGTAAATGCAGAGTAAATGCATTCATCCCAACTCTGAGCTGCATGAAACAGTCTGTGTAAATGTATTTAAATTAATTTCAGGTATAATTCACTTCTGCGGTGCAAAAATTAGTTAATACTGATTGGTAAAACTGACACTGATTGATTATATGGATCTTGTCTTACAGAGGGGCTTTTTCTGAGGTGATGCTCGCAGAGGAGAAGAGGACGAGAAAGCTAGTGGCGATAAAATGCATCCCGAAAAAAGCTCTGGAGGGGAAAGAGAACAGCATTGAAAATGAGATCGCCGTGCTCCACAAGTGAGTCACTGAAACCGCTGTTTCAGTTCATTTACGGATGTGCACGACACACACAAACACACACTTTAAATATCACCACCTACTAGCTGTATGAACAGTGAGGCCCATGGTTGTGAAGTCCATTAAGATCTTCATATATGTGTAACAGCCGTGCTATCTCAGGGTGAGAGGACAGTAAGTGATTTGTTTGTGTGTTAAGAAGCTCGTGTTTAAACCTCTGGAATCATAAAGCTCTGAGGGAATGACTGAAGCCGGAGCTGCCGACGCTATTTTTAGTGTCTGGGTTGCCCGGGTTACCACAGGCAAAGAGGCACAGCGTTTCGCAGAGAGATTTGAGAGAAGCACTCACAGCCTGCTGCAAAGTCACATTTCTCAACAATGCTGCTGGCACCAGTGAAATGGCTTTAGACTTAAACTAGGGTTTTAAAAACCAACTGCATCCTCATTTATTTAACTCTGGTGCAAAACCTAATGTGCTGTCCTACTTAGACAGCAAATTTAAGGCATCATTGCTTCAATGTGAAGACTGTTCTAAGAGGTACAGTAGGCTGCAACATTGTGTTGCCTTCTAAGGTGCCTGATTTTGGCCAAAAAACAAACAAAAAAAACAATGTACTGCTACAACATAAGTGTGAAAAAAACAATCATTGTACTGTAGCTAAGAGTTTAATAAAATTGTATTGTGCTGTGTAATTTAATGCTTATGAAATTTGCAAATTAATGGAAGTTGTGAAAGATCTTTTCATTTGTGCTGTGGCATACAGTATGTAGGGCAATGACTTCCGTCCATTAGTTTGATTGAATGAAGGGAGAATCTCAACACGAGCTTGCAGCTGATTGTAAGAAAGGGGTGGAAGTTATACAGACAAACTTATTGGTGAAGTCCTGCATACATCATCATAGAGAAGGTTGTGAAGAAGTGTTGTGAATTTTTATAAATTAAATAACTGTGTGCCATCTCTTTTTTTTTTTTTTTTTGCTTATTAAAATTGCAGTTTAACAGAAATATCTGTGCTTCCATACTGTCAAATATGTTGCGTTCAAGTCTTTCTCGAAAGTTTTTATTTAGTTTGCAAGTCGTAATTACGGCATCAGGTGATTTCATATCACTTTGGTTGGAGCAAAATGGCGACAAAAAAAAAATCAACACCATTTTTAAACTCATCTTCTACGAAGTAATAAGTAAAGAATGTGCATCCATGTGTTTTTGCTTTTTTGTTTTTATTCAATGTATAAAGCTTCTGATAACTGAATTGTTTATGTATTCATATCTTTTTTTAAGGCTGTCAATCAATTAAATTCGTTTTTCTTATCAATCACATGGTGTAGCGATTTAATATCCCTGTGATATCAATGAATTAATAATAAAAAATAAAAAAACATTCTAAAGAAGAAACTAAAACTGCCAGCATGTGGTCGTTCAATTCATTCAAATGGCTGATTCATCCAGGAATTAAGAAAATGGCTGTATCTATGAATGGCCTTTAGATTCATTGATTCACATGATTCGTTCAAAACGCAGATTCATTCAGAAAACTAAACACTGCTATCAAACAGACGCACAACAATTCTGCTGTGACTTTATAGGTAATATTTTCATTAGCAAAATTGAGCAAAAAGCAGACAAAATTGTGTTTAAAATATAGCACATTACTGACTTCATATTTACTGAACTGTTGTAGAAAAATCACATTTGCACTCTTGGACATAAACAGCACTCGACTTGTGAAAAACCTCATACAGGCCTTTTTTTGCCCCAAAATCTTAAATTGTATGATGTACGTGTAGTTAAATATTCAACTATGTTAAAATATTTTAATCGCATTATGTTTCATAACTAATTAATTATAGCGTTAGGCCTACTTTTTTATATCATATTTTTTTTATATGCAACTTAGTTTTATTGTAAATGGCAAAAAAAGAATCCTTTCATTCATTTTAACAAATCGACCAAAAAAATACAGAATAAATACATATGCACCTTACATTGCGTTAAATAGGTTTTCTCACTGACACCCCCCCAACTCAGGACCTTGGGAGTTGAAGAAATTTCAACGAGTTTCCCACTTGTAATTAAAATTTTAAATAGAAACTATGTGTTGTTTATTAAAGTAAAAGTTTACCAAAAAAAATAAACATTGCCTTAAAAAGTACTCGCCTTTACGCCATCGAAGATACAGATGAGTTTGTTTCTTAATTCGAAACAGATTTGGTGAAATGTGGCATTACATCACTTGCTCACCACTGGATCCTCTGCAGTGAATGGGTGCCGTCAGAATGAAAGTCCAAACAGCTGATAAAAACATCACAATAATCCACAAATTTAAGTAATCCACATGACTCCCGTCCATGAATGAACATCTTGTGAGGTGAAAAGCTTGTTTGTAATAAACAAATCCATTGTTATGTATCCATCAAGTGATCAATCATTTTAACTTTAGTCATCTTTTCATATCCATAAATTGTTTGAAGTTAAAAACGTGGATTATGTGTGATGTTTTCATCAGCTCTCATTCTGCTGGCACCCATTCACTGCAGAGGATCCATTGCTAACCAAGTGATGTAATGCTAATTTTTGGGCTACATTTCTCCAAATCTGTTTCGATGAAGAAAGAAAAACTCATCTGCATCTTGGATGACCTGACGGTGAGTACATTTTCTAAAATTTTTCAGTTTTCGTGTGCTCTATTCTATGGGTGAACTGTTCCTTTGATATTACAGAAATACTTCACAGTACTTTCATGTGTCATTACGCTGTAACACAGACACCTGAAAATTAAGTGTAAGCCAGTCAATTTAATTAACAATAATAACCTTGCTTTGGAATCGTGTCATCTCTGACTGCCCACGGTTGAGTGGTGTGTAGTTTAGAAGAAGTCAAAGACGAGGCCTCCACTATGCCTGAAAGGGGAGGAGGAGAGAAGGGGAGTGGGTGAGCGTACATGTAGCAGACAGGAGAGAAAGAATGAGCCTCGGTGACTCATTCAGGTGCTTCTGTCGTGTTGTATTGCCAGTGGGGAGGTGTGTGGGATTCCCGGCTCAATTAGAGCCCACACATGCCACACACACACTCATCCAACCCTTCTGTAAGTCAATGATAATCAGCTGGGCTGTAAACCTTTGTGGGGGCCGTGAAGACTGAGACTCAGGGGTCATGGAGGAACATGTGCGACATTAGTTTATGCATTCTTCTTTAACTCTTTTCTATTATGCACTAGATTAATACAAAATCCACCCCCTCATAGACTTTAGTCAGAATAGACGGCATATTTAATTTGAATGAACACAAGGCTGTGTGGGAGGGAAGTACAGTCTGTTCAATATGTCACAAGCTGCGTTCCTACGCAGTGTTCACTGCTCCCTGCACTGATCAGACCATTTCTGAAAGATTTTTTTTTTTTTTTTACATGACGTAATTTGTTCATTTGGAGTTCCCTGAAATGTCATCCAAGATGAAATGTCAGGATAAAGTACGGGTCAGAAGTTTCGGATCAGAATTATTTTGAATGTTTTTTACAGGAGTTTCTTTTGTTCATCAAAACTGAGAAATACAGGAACAATATAATACTGAAATTGTTAAATACAATTTTTCCATTTTAATATACTGTACACTACTTATTTATTCCTGTGATGCAAAGCCAAATTTTCAGCATCGTTACTCCAGTCTTCAGTGTCACATGATCCTTCAGAAATCATTCTAATATACTGATTTATTATCAGTGCTGGCAACAGTTGTGCTGCTTAATAGTTTTGGGAACCTGTGATACCTTTTTTAATGATTATTTGATGAATAAAAAGTTAAAAATAAGAGCATTTATTAAAAAAAAAAAAATAAATTCTAACAATATACCCTACAGTTCAAAAGTTTGTATTCTTTCTTTTTTTATAGCTATTGAAACTTTTATTCAGCAATAAAATTTAAATTGTTAAGAAGTCATATATATTATATATGTTGAATATATTGAATGCTAAAATGCTGTTCTTTTTAACTTTTCATTCATCAAAGAATCCTGAAAAAAGTATCGCAGTTTCAAAAATAAAAATAATAATAATATGGCAGCACAACATTGCCAACATTGACAATTCTAATAATAATTTTTACAAATATTTTTTTCTGTATTTCTGATCAAATAAATGCAGCCTTGATGAGCATAAGAGACTTATTTAAAAAAACATTACTAGTCTTACTGATCCCAAACTTTTAATCAGTAGGGTGTGTGTGTGTGTGTGTGTGTGTGACACACACATACATACATGCAATTTAACTTACAATATGTACAGTAGGTGCCATGTCAGGTATAATTAACGTTGGACTGTTGAATTATTGAAAATCAATATATACATTTATTGGAGTTTGTGTATATTACAAAACTTATCAAAAGTGCAAAAAAGAAGCAAAGATGCAGTTATGTGATTGAGTCAAATTATCAGTCTCTCGCAGTCTCAAACTACCTACAGACCACTAAAGACAGTGGATTAAAATAAAGCTGAAATACTTTTCCTCACTTTTGTGAGATGTTTTTGCTCGTTGCCATCTCGGTACGAGAGCTCATGCCAGCTGCTCTGGAACTGTCACATTATGCTGTTGTTAGTAACATGTCTTACACTGTGTTTATAATAGGCATGAGACATTTGATGGAACCAAATGAGAGCTGTCTCCCTTCTCCTCTGTCTGGTTTTTCTCTAGTTCTCTTTCTCAGTCAATGCACTCAGACCTGGTTTCATAATTGTTTGGCATCCCAGGCTATAGGCAACAGGAAATCTGATTCCGGATCCCCTTGGTAAATATTTATGAAGCATCTCTGGGTCAGTTTAACAGTCTAGAACATTGTGGCAGAGATTCGTCTGGACGAGTGGAGATCTGGTGTCAGAACAGCTCTCTTGGAGACGGATTGATTAAAGCTGTTAATATGAGCTGTGAATCTGCAGTAACACAAACACTAATTATAACACCATGACACTTTCGGCTCCACCCAAACAAATTTGCATGCTGTGGATCAATCCTGTGCCTTAAAGGAATATTTGAGGTTCAAAACAATTTGTGCTCAGTTGGCAGCACTTGTGAAATGTTGCTATACCACAAAAACTACTTGCGGTTTCAACCATGTAGCAACAAGTAGGAAACCATATGTGTACAAGTGCGATGAAGTTGCTTAATTTAAATTTTTGTGTTAAGTTATAGAAAATTTTACAACATTTTTACCATGACATCATGAAGCAAAACCCCAAAATGGTTATAAATGGGCAAAAAAAAAACTTTACAGCTCAAATAATTTGCCATTTTTACAGAATAAATAATGGAAATTAGGGATTAGTGTTTTTATTTTTTTTAAGACAACAAGGGATGAGTAATTATTTTTTGCGATATTTTTATAATATAATACAAATGCTTTTGATTGATTTTATCTTATCACATGCCTCACTTTCACTACAGACTGTTGCGTTTTTTTCTCTCATGCTACATTGCATTCTGAAAGTATATTGTTTGTTTCTGAAGTACTAGTAAAGATGTACTAAGCCTAGATATTTGCCTTTTTCTTGAGTTGACATGCTATTTTTTTCTCTCTCTCTGTCCTAGGATTAAACATGCCAACATAGTTTCCCTGGAGGACATCTTTGAGAACAAATCCCACCTCTACCTTGTCATGCAACTGTGAGTGATTGATCATTAATTTCACCTTTGCTGTCGCCCCATATTTTCATGCTTCCTACATGGAGTATGTGAGCCCACCTCCAAACAATTCAGCTCTTATCTAGTGCAGCTGCCATGTGCTGGTTGCCGTTTTTAGCTCCTTATCTCAAACTCGTTTATTTCCGTGACTTAAAAGCTCTCAAGGTTCAGATGATGTGTGGCTTTTATGGTAAACAAATCCCTAAAGATCTCAATGTTGGCCAAAAGCCAACTTTAAAGCATCTGTATGCAACAAATAAAAATGCAAAGGCATTATTCCAATGAATATTATTGCTATCAAACATAATTATAGACATTTAGACCCGAAACATTCTCTACATAAGTATATGAATATAAACACTTTCATTGAATTCATCCATAACACAATGCAAGAATGTGTTGCGATCTCAGCCAAAGGGAGCGCTGTCGTGGCATATGTCATGTTTTAACAAAGTACACTTACTTACATGTGTTTTCTAACATACTAAAATAAAACATGACTGTTTCCCGAAACTCCAGTAACTTCTTTCACACATCTGTTGTTTGAACATTTGCTCAAAGAATTGAAAGTGAAGTAATAACTTCTGTTTCTCGATCGCTTCAAGATGGAAATGTCAGGTTCCCTCTTATGTCAAATGATTCTTTTACATTTTTATACACATGCACGTTCTTCAAAAACCAGGTTTTGATTCACTTTACAAACGAACAGATACAAAATGAAAGTTGTGTATACATACGGCATGATATATAGCTGGAGTTCCATTCGCACAAATTTGCAAACGTTCGTTGGAACTTTGGTTTCGGGAAACGCTGATTCATTGAACTAAGTCGATAATGAAATAACTTGAGATCATAGTTTGCTAACTATGCCTTTGCGAAATGCACCGCTTGTCTTGATTTTCAAGCAAAGAGAGAAATATTTTGAAAATGCCTCCTACAGTTGATTTACTTATTAGATGTGAACTGAAAACAAAAAAACAAAAAACAGTTTTAACGAAAAAAATGACATTTCATCTTCAGACCAGACGATTCCCACAGGAGACACACAGAATAATACTAGAAGCTATCATGTGTCTTTCTAACAGGCCCCATACAGCTACAGAGAAGCAGGTACTGCATGACTGTGTGTGTCACCCCCCTCGGCTCTCTCTCGCCCCCTCATAGTGTCAACCTCTTTAATTACTTATGTGCCAGAGAGCCTCGCTATTGTCTTTTCCACTGAGAAATCAAGGAAAAGGATAAACAACCACACACACACACACACAGGCGCATAAGCCCACTGAACAGAGCTGGGAAAATATGCTCACACCTGCGTCTTCACACCTACTATCTAAAATGTCAGTAAGAGAGAGAGAGTTAGTTGCGTGTATAGAGAAGAGAGAGACAGATTATATCACGGATGGCAAGCAATGGAGAGAGACACACGGCGAAGGGTCGTTTTCCACAACTGAGGTGTTAACAGAGAGATCAAGAGTGACAGGATGACAGAAAGGGAAGCGAGAGAGATGTTCATTGTCGTATTTTCTGGGTGATGGCAACTCCGCATGCAGACAGCAGGACTTCAAGCTTGCCTGGGCTTTCAGCTCAGTGAGAGATTAGCTCTGCATGCATGTACATGTGTGTGTGTGTGTGTGTGTGTGTGTGTCAGCACCCACAGTCTTGATGCTTCAAATACCACAGACTGTGAAATCCCACCCTCAGCGTTCCCTTCATCCTACACATGTGAAGAGACAAAACACGGTCACTTCTGAATGAAGTTTCACTGCCTCCGCACTGTTTGTGTTGAGAAGGAAATGGACAACATGTCTTGTGCAGATGGATTAACCTCACAGAGAAATGCTGATATGTTTCACCCCACTAATTATACTCTGCCCTTAATGAAATGATCCTTAGGACCAATAAGACTAACTGCATTTGTGAAATTTATTTTTACAATTAAGGATATTTCCCCAAATTCTCATTACTGTAATTAAAACAATCAATTTTATTATTAAAATACAATAAAAACAATATAATCTAAGATCACTTGTCCACATAGAGAAGTTTTTTTTTTTTTTTTTGCATTACAGAAATGATAATTGTGAGATAAAATGTTTATATATATATATATATATATATATATATATATATATATATATATATATATATATATATGTGTGTGTGTATATATATGTGTGTATATATATATATAATTTTTTTCTTGTTTGTTTTAGTGCCTAAAAATAAACATAGATCTGTTAAAATAGATTGGGTAGTGTAACCACTTCTAAGGAATAAAATTGACTTCCTGCTGCAGAACTTCTATGAGTCATCTTTGAAGTTTACTTAAACACAATGAGATATGTGTAAAAGACAGAGACTCTACCCAGTCAACATAAAATGAGTAAAACAGCTTCCTCTGGTGGTTGTGATGAAGTACAGCATCACCATGTGGTTCTGCTGTGATCCTGCTGTGCGCCAGTCTGTCTGGGGTAAAATATAAAAAATCAATATTGCAAAGGAGTGAGCATGTGCGTTGGTGTGTGTGAGAGACACAGACACCGAAAACAGCTTTGCAAGCATCTCTCTGTTTTTCCATTGGCAGGGTGTCTGGTGGTGAGCTCTTCGACAGGATTGTGGAAAAAGGATTTTACACAGAGAAAGATGCCAGTAAGCTCATCCAGCAGATCCTGGATGCTGTGAAGTACCTGCATGACATGGGCATCGTGCACAGAGACCTGAAGGTGAGACAGCAGGCGATCTGGAGGAAAACAGGTCTGATGGAACAGATTAAAGGAGTTGTTTTTTTTTTTAACCACAGAGTGTTAGAAATCTGTTCTGAAAGTTTTGAATCTGCTTAATCGTTTCATTCAAGAGTCCTTGATGGTGCTCTTGATATTAATAGTTGGGTCTTTGCCTCCAGGGATCAGGAAAGTAGTTCTAGGTAAATGGATCAATCAATGGATCCAGTCCCATTTTTAGAATGATCATTTGGGTCAGTGCAGTGACCTAGTGGTTGACTTGAGCATGTTGAGCCCCATTTCACATAATGGGAGATGTGAGTTTGAAGACCAGACACCAAAATCTAGGGGATGTCCCTTTCAAAAAACCACGTTGAACTCTTTAGTACATCTGGGAACTACTCAAACACCCTAGAAAACACATAGAAACTCCACTCCATATATATATATACAGTACTGACCAAAAGTTTGGACACACCTTCTCATTCAAAGAGTTTTCTTTATTTTCATGACTATGTAGAGTCACACTGAAGGCATCAAAACTATGAATTAACACGTGGAATTGTATATGGAATTATGTACATAACAAAAAAAGTGTGAAACAACTGAAAATGTGTCATATTCTAGGTTCTTCTTTTGCTTTGATTACTGCTTTGCACACTCTTGACATTCTCTTGATGAGCTTCAAGAGGTAGTCACCTGAAATGGTCTTCCAACAGTCTTGAAGGAGTTCCCCGAGAGATGCTTAGCACTTGTTGGACCTTTTGCCTTCTGTCTGCGGTCCAGCTCACCCCTAAACCATCTGGATTGGGTTCAGGTCCGGTGACTGTGGAGGCCAGGTCATCTGGCGCAGCACCCCATCACTCTCCTTCTTGCTCAAATAGCCCTTGATGCCTTCAGTGTGACTCTACAATTTTCATAGTCATGAAAATAAAGAAAACTCTTTGAATGAGAAGGTGTGTCCAAACTTTTGGTCTGTTCTGTATATATACAAACTCGATTCCAAAAAAGTTGGGACACTGTACAAATTGTGAATAAAAACAGAATGCAATGATGTGGAAGTTTGACATTTTAATATTTTATTCAGAATACAACATGGATGACATATCAAATGTTTAAATTAGTTGATTTAAAATTTCATGGCATCAACACATCTCAAAAAAGTTTCAGTACCCGGATCATTCTTCTACGGAGCATATGTTGTCCTAGAACTTAGATATACCTTTCAGCATTGATGGGGTCTTTCCAGATGTGTAAGCTGCCAATGCCACATGCACTCATGCAACCCCATACCATCAGAGATGCAGGCTTCTGAATCGAGCACTGATAACAACTTGGGTTGTCCTTGTCCTCTTTAGTCTGGATGACATTGCGTCCCAGTTTTACAAAAAGAACTTCAAATTTTGAATCGTCTGACCACAGAACAGTTTTCCACTTTGCCACAGTCCATTTAAATGATCCTTAGCCCAGAGAAAAAGCCTGCGCTTCTGGATCAGGTTTAAATATGGCTTCTTTTAGTTTTAGCCAAGAGTGGCGAATGGCACGGTGGATTGTGTTCGCCCACAATGTTTTCTGGAAGTATTCCTGAGCCTATTTTGTAATTTCTATTACAATATCATTCCTGTATGTGATGCAGTGCCGTCTAAGAGCTGAAGATCACGGGCATCCAGTATGGTTTTCCAGCCTTGACCCTTACGCACAGAAATTGTTCCAGATTCTCGAATCTTTGGATGATATTGTGCACTGTAGATGATGATAACTTCAAACTCTTTGCAATTTTTCTCTGAGAAACTCCTTTATGATGTTGCTCCACTATTTTTCGCCGCATCATTGGGGGAATTGGTGATCCTCTGCCCATCTTGACTTCTGAGAGACACTGCCACTCTGAGAGGCTCTTTTTATACCCAATCATGTTCCCAGTTGACCTAATAAGTTGCAAACTGGTCCTCTAGCTGTTCCTTATATGTACATTTAACTTTTCCGGCCTCTTATTGCTACCTGCCTCAACTTTTTTGGAATGTGTAGCTCTCATGAAATTCAAATGATCCAATATCTGGCATGTAATTTCAAAATGTCTCACTTTCAACATTTGATATGTTATCTATATTGTATTGTGAATAAAATATAAGTTTATGAGATTTATGTCCCAACTGTTTTGGAATTGGGTTTGTATATATATATATATATATATATATATATATATATATATATATATATATATATATATATATATATATATATGCCACACACAAAAGGTTCAAGTGCCTATTTGTGTCTCTTTCTTCTATCACAGCCAGAGAACCTGCTGTACTACAGTATGGATGAAGACTCCAAAATCATGATCAGTGATTTTGGTCTGTCAAAGATTGAGGGTTCAGGGAGTGTGATGAGCACAGCGTGTGGCACTCCTGGATATGTAGGTAAGACACACCTCCATGCGCAAAAGTATGATATGCGTATATCTGGATTAAACCTCGGCCTTTAAGATTTTAACAAGATTTGAGGGTAATATACAATACATAAACCAACTAAGAATACCAGGGAAGTGTTTTGTCTGGAAGTGTAGTTCACATCCAGGTGTAAACTCAACCTAACATCAGTCTTTTCTTACTTTATAACATTCTTCAGGTTTACCTATGAGCCCTCATCTCTTTTTCTTTATCTCTTAGAAAAAGTGTTCATGTGTAGCACTAGCCATAGCTTTAGAAATTAATGTTTCAAACTGGTTTCCTCAGGCACCCAATTTTAAAGCATATCCTGTATGTGTGTCAGGGAAAATTAGATGCATGTTATTTCTATAGAAAAAGAGAAAAACTGAAACTTGGATAAGAGTAACTATGCCACTTACACATGGATGAATGAAAGCAGAAGAGAAAGCAACAACTTATCAAACAGTGTATCTAGAACCAGTATTATCACCTCAACTACTCCCAGTTTTTGCACAACATTAGAATTTGCCCCTGAAAATTATAAGCTATTTATTTTTGTCAGATTTTGTCAGTGGCCTTTAGATTTACGTTTCAGGCCAAAACTATAGTTTATCAATCGATAAATATCTTTAATTAGTCATTTATTCATAATTAACACTGTATTATTTTATAAGATAAAAACAAATGCATGCTTTAAAATATAATTTTAATGTATTTCATTAGATTAAGATTTGTAACTTTGAATATTTTGGAATACTTGGTTTATGGTTAGGGTTGTTTAGTCTACCTACTTACTAGAAAGTGATCAATTAAACTGATGTTTGATCCTATTTATTCTGATCTTCAGCTCCTGAGGTTCTGGCGCAGAAGCCGTACAGTAAAGCTGTGGACTGCTGGTCAATCGGCGTCATCGCTTACATTCTGTGAGTTTGACTATTACTGCTGCTTACACATGTTCATACTTACGTCTTTTCCCTTCTAATGGTTTGCATTAGAAAGAATTCAACCGGACTTCTGTTTGTCTCCTCTCAGTTTATGTGGCTATCCACCATTTTACGATGAGAACGATGCCAAGCTCTTTGAGCAGATCCTGAAGGCAGAGTATGAGTTTGATTCACCGTACTGGGATGATATCTCTGACTCAGGTATAACACAACATTTCCCTTAAAACTTGAGTTTTCCTTCTTTCTTTTACCAAACACTAATGGTTGTCAAATAGATTTGTAGTCAATGAAAATATGACTTTTATGTCTGGCAAATCAAACAAAAGAATCTCTCAAGAAACTGAGGCCAAGTTATTTTCTCCCTGTTTCTTTCTATCTTCCTCTGACAGTTGCTATGTTTCTCAGCGACATATCACGGAAACAGTTATGTCATGTTCTGATCTTTCACACTGTGCTCTTTTCTCAGCTAAAGATTTTATTGTGCATTTAATGGAAAAAGATCCCAGCCAGCGTTACACGTGCGAACAGGCTCTTCAGCACCCATGGTATGAGTTCAGACGCCACACTGAGACTAATCGTCCGTGATACTGTAAATCTCACTTATAGCACTCTTATACTTGGAGTTTTGCAGTATGTCATGCAGCAATTTAAACAATGATAGCACACATACATACACATATTTATTGCCATAACCACATTATAGTTGCCATATGTTGTGGCTTTGCTGCTTAAAAAGGCAATGAGACTTTGTCATGAACCGTCATATTTTAACCTTTCAAACATCTGTCAACAGATCCAACAACACAATGAGTATCTTTCCCAGTTCCACATAATCTACAACTACTGAATTCTTTCCAGCAACATCATTTATTTATGTTGTGTCATTTCAAACCCTTATAACAAAAAAAAAGAGATTGCTCTTTCCATACAGTGAAAGTAAATAAAAGGGATGGATGTTGTAGAACGTTTTTGTATGAAAGGGAAACTTAAATGTCTGCTTTGTCCTTCAGGATCGCTGGAGACACAGCGTTGGATAAGAATATCCACGAATCTGTCAGTGCCCAAATTAAGAAGAACTTTGCCAAAAGCAAGTGGAAGGTATATCCGTGCCTATATGAGAGTGAAAGAACCCCATCTGAGAATGTTAATGAAGTATTGAAAAGCATGGATTTTTCATGGTCTTCTTTTTCTTACTGTCATACACAGCAAGCATTTAATGCCACAGCAGTAGTTCGTCACATGCGCAGGCTGCAGTTGGGAACCAGTCAGGAGGGCCAAACGCAGTCCACCCTGCCCAACCCCTGCCACGGGCACCTGCTGCTGCCCGAGGGGGACGAGGACGAGAGCTGTCAGTATCGAAACACGTCACATGTTTACCAGTTTTTGCATACATATTCGTCCAGACAGACACTACGGTTACCTGCCAGTCATAGTAAAACATAGCAAATATTTATATTGTCATAAAACATACTGTATATTTACAGTATTAGACTAGCTTTTAGTCAAGCCAGATCATATTTCAGCCCATAATGTAAAAAGAAAAATGACATTTGACATTTTGTTTTAAGATTTTTTTTTTTATTATTATTTAAGAATATTTGCCCATCAGTTTCATTACGGTAATGTTAAAGCAATCTAATTACTTAAATTACTGTAATGTGGAAAATCTAGTTTTTTTTGTAATATGGTATTGAAAATTTAGTTTTTCATTTAAATCAAGTTAAATACAGCACAACATACTACAATAATGTGTAAATATATTAAAATATAAATATTAAGATTTTTTTTTATGAATGAATGTGTGTGTATGTGTGTGTGTGTGTGTGTGTGAGTGTGAGTGCGTGCTTAATTTTCACAAAAATCTTTTTTTAAATCTAAAATCACTTCACTTTCTTTTTCCATTCATCCATTCATTCTCCAAATTTCATATTCTATGTAGGGTAACAGGGAAGCTGGCACCACATTTTCTTTATGCATAGCATAATTTCAGATTTTTATATTGACAGTGGAGTGAAATATGACATGTTCTTGAACTGTCATTAGTTACTTGAGGACAATTTCTAAATAGGTAGCCTACTTAAAGGTACAGGTTGTAGGACCTGCCACTAGAGGGCGCACTATCAAAACAATAACAATCACGTGGTTTGATGATGCTAAGAAGGGATGGGATTTGGTGTTTTCTACCCAACCGTTGATGAACATCAATCAGACAGAAAGAAAAATCATGACAAACGCGAGTTCAACGATTTGCGGGAGTAGATTACACACAAAGTCAATGCAAAGACGCGATCAGATTATGGATCAGATGCGTCCTCGCGCAGGTCTAGAGACGCGATGCCCAGGGTTTGGCATGTATGCCCCATGGTACTAATCTTGCTGATCGTTATAATAGCATACGTTTTCTGTAAAGATACGAATCAAAACAACTCACCTGTCGAGTAAAACACGAGAGATCGGCATCTCTTTCTAGTTGTCGCAAAGCTACTTCCGCATTTGTCCACGACGTTGTTGTCATGTGGTTTCTACGTCAGTAAAGGCGGTAACATGGGGGAACTAACATCATTGAGGATTTTCTCATGATTTACAAGTAGTTGAAAACATTAGAGATATTGTTAGTAATCAGCTGGACAAAATATATAACACTAGCCTAGTGGTTTTTGGATATTTTACTGCAAATATCTTACAAATTGTACCTTTAAGAAGGACTAATCTCTCTCTCTCTCTTTTAGCCCTGCGGAGGGAAAACAGTGGCTGTTCTGAGGGTGTCAGTGATGGAAATGACATCCAGAACTGCACCTACCATGTCCATTCTACTAGTCGGGTCTGAGTGTCAATCATCCTGCAGTAACCAATGACTGACTGTCCTGTTTTTCCACTGGAGTCCTGCCACACCCCGAGTCCGGCTGGGAATACTGAGTAGTTCCAGCTTCCTGCCACTTGGAGGCGCTGCAATGTAAAGAACCAAGGTGGGAATGGGGTCACTACTATGGAGCGATTCTGTTTAAAGAGAGTTCGAAAAGAGACAAGATTGCCACAGGCACTTCATGGGTAATATATGCTATTGTGGGAGCTGGATAGAGATTGGACAGTGTTTTAACTCATACTTTTACTTTAATTTTTCTCTTCCTGAACTAAACGTCCTTAAGCCTGTTTCTCTTTAAATTCAAAATGTGACAGTGGCTGTTGGTATGTGGCCTGATTAAATGCACATTCATTTTAGATTTGATAACATTTTATGAGATTATGAATTTTGGCCTTAGGTTATGCTAAGATTGAAAAATTTAAATGCACATCTTGAACGATAAGAAAAAAGGTTTCTTTTCAACTAAGGTACGGACAGATTTCATATTAGATTTTACATATTAGTTGTGTTGCCACATCTCAGTTGCATTGTACATCCAAAATAAACACTGATTAGTGTAAATGACATCTTAGCTTGTTTTGGAAATATTTAACGTCTTTTTTTTTTACACTAAGTCTTCACAACAGATCATTCAGTCAGTATGTTTAAGAGCGTCTTTCTCGCTTCAAATGTTTTCTGCGGTGCCTTCATGGATTCAGTATCAATGTTTTACTCTTTTTTTATTATTATTATTATTATTTGTTTAAATATGTTTTGATCTTTTCAGTTGGGAATGTTGGAAGCTGTACATGTTAAACCATCAAATTCACCTACATGGCATATATGGCTATTCTAAGCTATGCACTGTCGGTGGACGCTTTGTAAGTGTCTAATGTTTAATGCTGCCATCCTGTAAATATTGCAAAGCTGTTGTCTTTTGTAAACCCCTTTCTATTATACAACATTAAAAATACTCAGGGGAGGAACTGAAATCAGAGAATTGTGATATACTGAATGGTCATTTTTCAAGAAAAAACTATAGGATAACATCACTACAAGGCTGTGGTCCATATTATATAAATATATTTGACAATTTGGATTCTTTTCGATGTTGGAACCTGTATGAAAGTAACCTCCATTAAACAACATGAATGTGTGACTTGACTCCAATTTTATTGTTTTGTTTGTTTCCATTCACTGCTGTCCAGAAGTTAAAGAAAAAAACATTAGATGGAAAAACTTACGAAAAAAAGTCACATAATAGAAATCTCCAGATGTTTGCGGAGAAAGTTTTCCACAAGTTGGTTGGAAGATAGCGGTTTTCCGTAATCCATTGGAAGACGTCTGTGTTTTTTGTTTTGTTTTTAACAAATATGATTATGATGAAAAAATGTCTATGCTGCAGTGCTGAATTCTAAACAATACCAAAAGCTTTGGATTCATTGATATTGTGAAAGTACATACAAATATAATTGAAGTCCCAGACCTGTTTAATTTGTGACAGCTGTTTCATAGTCCCTTTGTCATTTTCTTTGCAAAATGTTTATAATCTTGAAGGTTTTCATCACATATGTAGAACCATTAGTTAACTCTTTATTCTGGTGCTGACTGGCTCTCAAAGGTCTGCTTTAAGAGGTCTGTCTACCAATACATAAGAAAATGTTAGGTTGGGGGGAAAAAAAAACACTTGCATAAATTAAGGTATACAAAACAAAAATGTATAAAAAAAAATTAAACTTACGAATTCCAATGAACAATTATTTGATTTAAACAAATTGTTTGATTTTGTTCTATATCTGTATATGCTTTCTGAATTTATTTTACAAATGTGGTGAAGACAGATGAAATCAAAAATATAAAACATTTATAATAAAAGGCAATGTGTCGTGTGATTTTGCCTGCAGTGTTGTTTGCGCAGACTTCCTGTATTGATCAAGATGCCAATATGAGATGATGGGTCAAAGAATCAATTCTGTTGTTGCTGTTTACATGCTCTGGTGTTTTCAAAAATATATAAATGATTGCACAGTGATGCACAAGTGGCGTTGTGTACTTTAATGTGTTTAAATGTGATCATGGTCACAACAGTGAAAACGAGGATTTGCTATTTATATAAATACATGTATATATAGGGTCTGAAAATATTGTCTGGTTGAGCATCAAGACAGTTAGCAAGGTTAAACTTATGCTATTTTATAAGGTTGAATGTTTAAGTATTGGTGCATATGTTGCTGTGTGTGTTCAAGCATGGTGTGGTGATTTATGTACATGCATAAAATGTATGTAAATACACACAAATACAGTTACTCAGTTACGCAAATATATGCTATCGTTAAATGTAAAGTGCAAAAAATATATACATATAAACATTTACGAATTGAATTCTACATCAATGGAAACCTCTTAAATTCTTATTAACAATTCTGTATAATTGTTTTTTGTCATTGTTGTTTTCTAGGCTGAATGGCAACATTGAACCAACTATACAGGCAGGGACATGAATATTATAAACCAACTATGTTTGGAGTGCAATACTAGTGTGATGTATACTTCATACAGCACATTATATTGCCTGTCATAAAAATGTAATTGGTATGTTGCATTTCTAATTTAATGTAAAAATGAGTTTTCATTGACCACATTAAAAAAATTGGCAAAATTAAATATATTTTTAAAAAGTGCCACAAAATATGGCTGCCAAGAACATTGCATCATGGGATACAGTAGGCAGTGTGCTCTGCTATATACCACACAATTTTGGCAGGGCTTAACCCGAGTATTCTATTGCACTTAGTAAACCTACTGTGCAAACAGTAAGAACAGTATGATAGTTTGCCATTCCGAACATTAGGATTATCCCTACTCTTTATGACACACAAATGAGTTGATAGCTACCTCTCTGGCTTCGAAATGCTTTCTGCAGGAGTCGTGGTTTGCATTTGCTTATTTCTTTTGGACAGAGCATGTTTTTGACAGTATCTTGGAAAAGAACACAGCATGAAAATGTACCAACTTGAAACAACTCAGGATTGCAACAATGTTGGATTTGCATTCCTAAATTACTTTTTGCAAACCCAAACATTATTATCATCGGCCTTAGTAATAGTGAATATGCAAAATTAACTTCAAGGGCTTGACTCTTTAAAAAGAATGTCTTGCCAATTTTAGTTTGTTGGTCTTAAAATTGAAATTAGATTTATTCATTTCTCTTTCTCAATGTAACATCGATCTAACAGACAAATTTAAAATCAAAATGAGATTTGCTTCAAATTTCATTTTATAATAAATGTATTTACATTGTATTTCAGGGTTCCTTTTGATTTTAAAATACTAATGACAGTATGTTGTAAAATATGTATAACCATAGGCATATATACATACTGTTAAGCCTTTTTGTAAGATGTGTACGCTGTTTTGATCCATTACTTGTATGGATGCAGAGCATCATGGGTATTTACTGTATTTTTTCATAATGGAGTGATTGATATTGACGCCAATGATTTGTATTTTTAAAACATTTGTAACTGTAAAGTGGATTAAACTTTCCTTGTCTATGCACTGTTTCTGTGTGCTATCTAGTATGTTGAAAGAGTGAGAGAGTGAGAGATGAGTGGACGGATGTGGTAGAAGTGAATAATTGCAGGTTATGGTAATAAAGGCCTACTCAAGCATGTTTTTTGAGAGAGATTTTTTTGGTGTTTTGGGGTTGGGGTTAGTATTCCCTGCACCACAGTGGAAATTCTTTTGAGTTCTTGGCCTGTGCAGAGTGTGTTATATAAACATCACTTTCAACTGATTTTTTTTTTCAACTGATCACACACATTTTCAAAACTTTACCTCTCTTTTTCAAAACTTTACACACAAATCCAAGAACTGCACACACAAAATGGCTCTTGCAAAATGAAACACTGCATTCAAAATATCAAAAACACATCTCAAAAGCAGACATTTTTCTTACGTTGCAGACACCTTTGCCATAAAATACTATTTTTTTATTTATATAATGTAATATTTTTGGATATATCACATGCACACAGTTATTCAATACCTAAAGCTCTTCTTCCTGAGCGGCTATGTATATTTATGTACAAAACTGAAAGTAACTGGCAGAGAGATGTTGAAAAATTCACAGTAAATACGAAATCAAGACTGAAATCAAACTTCTTTTTTTTTTTTTATTGTAAGCATTTGTGGTTGTGAATACAGTATTACACAGTACGAAAGAAAATAAATACATTCTATGCATCCACTGTTCAAAACTGTCGTTTTGGTGCATGCCTCATATCAGTAATGGAATTCTTAAAAGTATTTGTTCAACCTCAACATCATCTAGTCACTTGTGCACATCATAAAATAAGTTTCTCCTTTTTTTCATTTTTGAAGTTGCAATTGCTTTGGTACATTCATGTAATTGATTATGTACATTTGTCTGATGTTTCCTACATTATCAGTGTTCCCATTATTCATTGTTCTCTACTCCCTGAGCAGGGGAAATCTGTTGAAGTTTACCTCACTTCGGAATATTTATTCACTGATTTGTGCTGCGCAGTGTCTTTACACACGGACAACTGTGATGTCTGTGATGCCCACTTCGCAGGGCACTTACACAGGGTACGTTCGAATAGAACAAATGTCTGAAGTGCTAGGAGAAACGTACAAAATGTGCAGAGCAGTGGGGTGCGAGGACCGGAATTGAGAACCGCTAGTATAAGTCATTACATTCAAAATGATAGTTGTAATAAACCGTCAAGCATGATTTCTACACGCTTCTATTAGTCTTTTTGTAAATTTGCCATGAATTTGTGCTGGTGAATCTTGATTTTCACTAATGAAGAGAATGTAGATCAACCAATGATAAACTAGTTCTCTTAAATTCTTCAAAGTGTTGGATGTAAAAGCAAAGATTTAGCTAAGGGTGATGCTGCCCCTTCCAGTGTCCTGTGCGAGCTGCCTGTGCCCCTTTTTGGAGTAGGCTAGGGCCCACAAAAAGAAGACCAGTTACTGTTGTCATAGCACTATCCACTTAGAGAGATTGGATAACACTGGGAAAATCTACCCATTCCACTTGGAACAGGAACGTTGCGGAAGCCCCATCCTTCCCGAATGAGGTTTTGGAAGCACTTACAAATATGAACATCTCGTTTAGGTGCATATGGAAGATTAGATGTCATTGAAACCCTCATGGAAATGGCAGAAGTCTGCCAGGGAAACACGGGTTCTGAGGTTATACCATGGACTTTACACATATGAGATCCACTTAGGTCTCTACATATGGAACCCAGCTCTCTATCACTTTTCAAGTATTTAGCTAGAAAGGGCTTAGTGCTGGATGTTCTGCCACTTCTGGATGCTGAGAGGATGGAGGGGCTTGACATGGACTAAAGTATGGACACTCTGGAGCAGTCTTAGCAAGCCAACAATAAAACCTGGGCCTCTCAGTGCCTCTACCTGTTTGAGGTGAGAACACAGGAGGATAACGGCTCAACAAGAGGTAAATAGAATCTATCGAAGGTGTTGGGGTCACCCAGCCCACAGCTCTAATCAGGCTGGGGCCTCAGGATTACCTGGGAGTCAGCTGGCCCAAACTCTAGGCATGAATAGTTAACCGAAAATGCATGCAGGTCCCCTACCCTCTGGATGGAGGCTGATGCAAGCAGGAGCAGAGTTTTCATTGAAAGAAACTTTAGCTCAACTGACTTCAATGGCTCAAATGTATTGCTTCCATGCCGAGTGTCCCCTCTGTCAGGGAGTAGAACAACTGGCAGTGAGAGGTTTCTGGAGAGGCAAACAGGTCTACCTGATGTCGCCAAATCAGCTGGACCATCTGGGGATGGAGTCTCCATTGTCCTGGGAGCATAGCTCGTAACACGTCATCAACCATACAGTTGAGCAGATCCGGAATGTAAATGGCACAAAGTGACCTCAGAACCTTCCGAATCCAAAGGAGGAGGTGGTGGGCAAGTTGCGACATGCATTGGGAGTGTAGACTAACTTCTCGGTTGATGTACACAACGGTCGCCATGTTGTCCATTAGGACCAGCACGTGCTTACCTTGCAAGTGCCCCTTGAGATGGTTCAAAGCAAGGTGCACCGCTAACAACTCTAGGCAAATGACATGTCAGTGCAGTTAGAGACCCGTCCGCACATCGATTGAACGAGAACCATAGAAATGGTCTCTGGTGTGGAAGGATCAACACATGAAAGTATGCATCCTTCAGGTCGATGGCTGCAAATCAATCTTGGGGATGGATGCACCTAAAAATGCGTTACTGCAGCAACATCTTGAACGGTAACCAGCGAAGGGACACAACTGGTTGTAACACACTGCCTTTCTTGGGTACAATGAAGTACAATGAGTGTGGTGCGATGTTGGTCTGTCTGTAATTCTCTCTGCCCTCCCTGGATCCAGGGACAGAGAAAACTGCTCCCTCTTCAAGATTTTCAAGATTCTTCACCCTGCCCTCATCCAGAGGAGGGAGAGATGCCTTCACCATCCCTCAAAGAGGAGCTTCCTCCCTCTTTTGGGTAACCGATTCTGGGGCCTCTTGCTCTTCCACTCACTGCTAGGTTTGACCAGGGCTGAGCAGACTGGGACGATTTTGCTGGAGGACGGGTGGACGGGCAGGGTGTGACAAACCGCCTCAGTCTACTTCTGTGCAGCTGAGAGCTGCTGGGCCAAGCTCTTGACCGCATTGCCGAAGAGGCCGGTCTGGGACCCAGAGGCATTAAGGAACCAAAGTTTGTCTGTGTCCCTCATATCGACAAGACACAGCCAAAGATGTTCCCAGCCCAGATAATTTGCGAGGACCTTCGTCACTCGTAGCGCGAGGTCAGTAGCTGTTCGGAGCACTTTCAGAACTTTTGGATCGTAACCAGCCTCATAAAGGTCCTTCAGTGCCTTGGCCTGATGAGCCTGCAGTAATGCCATAGCGTGTAAGGCTAAGGCTGCTTATCCACAGGCTGTACAAACTGTACCTACAGACCCGGGAGAAGAGGCACGGTTCACTTTGCCGGGTGGAGGCAATATTAGCTGCACCACCGTCAAGAGTGGTAATGGAAGGGTAACCAGCAAATTCTTTTCCGGCAGCAAAAGGTTCCATCCATGACCTGGTAAGCTCCTCATGCACCTCCAGGAAGAAAGGCACCTAGGCGGGGGGCTGAGAACCAGCTTAAACCACACTGATAAATGTATCGTCAAACCTTGAAGGCTCAGGACAGGGCCCAGGAAAGCATAGCCGACATCTCCTGATCTGATTCAGGCCTTACTTTCCCCCGGAGGGGCAGATAGTCACTCCGATGCAGTGATCGACATCCGGTCGTCAGGAGGAACACAGAAGGATACCGCTGATACACTCTTTGGTGGTTCGACTGGTTGCAAAGTGGTAGAGGATCAATTGTCCCCTGAGGGGTTTGCCACTGCTGTCACCCTCAAACCATCCATGCTACTGCTGGAAGTAGCCCTCGCCTGGCAGCCACCAGGATGAGCAATAGATCAAGCAGTTTGGTAGGAGCAAAACCATGTCGTCTCACGGCTTGAAGCGAAAAGCTGTTATGTCATGCACCTGCAGCCTTTTTATGCTCACACTGTGATCAGCGGCAGCTGGATGCAATAATAGCATAGAAATGTGCATTGGCTCATTTAGTTTACACTCTAAGTAGATTGGTCTCTCTAAGCAAGATCCCAATTCATTGGTCACTGACGTGTAACGTCGAGAGTGACTGACTGAAAGGGAACTGTATTGTCTAATGTGTGATATCTTGTGTGATTTCAGAGTCAGTGTTGTTGTGTTCATTAGTCAAGGTCAATCCTTATTTCATCTAATGTATCTAACTTACATCCCCATTGCAGTTGTAAAACAATTTCTCTTACCTTTAAGATTCAGTTAAATGAACAAAGGACCTGGATTCCCTCCCGACGTCACACCTGCTCAGCTGGGCCATGCCTCTTAAGGCTTAGTAGGTATATTCAGTTACAGATGAATATGTTATCCATATATGTAAATGAATTACTCAAAGACTCTTAATTTAATAAAGTTTTAACGCATCACCATTTGTAATGTCTTCACTTTACTAATAGACAATAACAGCAAGAAATTCTTCACCCCGGGGTATGGCCTCAAACTCAACACTCTTGGGCCTTTTATAGCTCTTGCATAAAATGTACTCCTTATTTGGTAATCACATATGTTCCTAAACAGACATAGTCTAAAATAGGGTATCAAAAGTTCAAGTTGGAAAAAATTGTAGTGGGTCAACCACACATCACTGATACAAAAATAATTTATAGCTTTGGCAAGCATAACTATATAACAGCAAGCTAATACAGCAAAACAGCATAGCTGGGTATATGTTCCGTTTTGCAACCTAGTTGCCAAATGCATCACCTTCCTTTTTCCATCTTCTGCATAGCATAGCATATAATAACTTCAGACCACAAAAATATCACCTTTAGCTAAGGGGGTATAATAGATGTGAGCAAAAATATACAGCTGAAACTTTCATCTTCTTTTAGCTGGAGTCTTTAGTTGCAGTCATCTGTTAACGTTTGCAGCTCTAGAGTGATCCTATTATAATCAGACATTTCTTTTATAAACTTCATTATTCTCTTATTCAAAGTTTCCTGTTTCCGCATCAATTTGATTACAGATCTCAATTTGAAATCCATATGGTGTTGATGTTCCAGGTTTCTTCATTGTTCTGTGACGCTTCTCCACTTTAGCTTGATTTTAGTTTTTTTTTTCTGCTTTCTTCTAACCCTTGAATGATAAGATCACCAAAGTCAACATTTAGGTTACCTGCTTCACAATTCACAATTGAATTTTTCAACATCTCTCAGCCAATTACTTTCAGTCTTGCACAGAAATGTACACAGGAGTTTATGAAAGAAGGGTTTTAGGTTTTGGATGACATATGACATACAGTATCTAAAAAATATAATACTATGACAAAGGTGTTTGGAACGTAAGAAATGTTTGCTTTTGAGATGTGTTTGTGATATTTTGAATGCAGTGGGGTTTTTTTCAAGATATATGAGGCATATTGCATTTTGTATGTGCAGTTCTTGGTTTTGTGTGTAAAGTTTTGAAAGAAAGAGGCAAAGGTTTGAAAATGTAAGAAATTGAATTGTGCACCCAAATCTTACATACTATATCGTCACTGATATAAGTGATAACATGGATTTAGACCTTTTTGTTTTGTGTTATAAAAAATGCGTTCACAGGGAAATTTGCTTGATTTCCCCAGCATCAAAATCAGACACACATAAATAAAATGATTCCTGGCAGCATATTAATATCCATGGACCACCGGATCTTTGATAAGTTGTGAGGAACAATATAAATCCAGTCATGCAGCAAGCTCTCTTGCCACTCAATCCAGCTGGGGGGCATGTTCCAGAGGGAAAGTGACGTCAATTATGCATACCCTTTAAAAGTTCCCATCGAGTGTCAATCAAAGTTTTTTTTTGTGTCTAATTTGTTAATTTGATTTAATTATTTTGTTTGGTTATGTTCAGTTGACCTTTTTAATGGGCCCAGACCTGCCTTTTTTCATTCAGTTTTCAAATAATTTAATTTAGTAACTGAATGAGAAGAAGAGGGAGGGATTGTTTTGAAGAATAACTTGCTTTACTGATAATAAGAAAAGGCACTGCAGTAAGGGAAGATCTTTAAATCTGCAGAACAAGAAAACTTGCATAAAGGAGCATATGACAAAGATAATGACGATGAAAGTCTGTTACTGTGTTCTTGAAAATGTGACATAATAAAGCCATTACAGGGTGGTCTCCATTCAGACAATGTAGGCCCCAGATGCCTTTGTGAAAAATTAAGATAAACATTTATGCAGGATCTGAGAGCCAGTCAGAAAACACTGGTTGCAGTGTTTAAGGGTCAACACCAAGCAGGGAAAGAGGGAATGACTAGACTTGAAGAAATTAGGCAGAAAAGTTTTCATCACCCTCCAGCAGGAGTTGTTGACTGACACGAAACATAACAGAATCGCTGGTGTGAGGCCGTGAACTCACTGTGTACTTGCAGTCAGACTGCACTGTTTGTACTGATTTGAATTTTATAATAGTGCATTATATTTAAATTCTGAAAAATTCAAGAGTAAATTACATTTACATTTAGCAGATGCTTTTTTTCCAAAGTGACTTAGAAATGAGGACAATGGAACCAATCAAAATTATCAAAAGAGCACTGATATGCAAGTGCTACAAGTCTCAGTTAGCTTAAAGGGTTAGTTCACCCAAAAATCAAATTTATGTCATTAATGACTCACCCTCATGTCGTTCCAAACCTGTGAGACCTCCATTCATCTTCGGAACACAGTTTAAGATATTTTAGATTTAGTCCGAGAGCTCTCAGTCCCTCCATTGAAGCTGTGTGTACGGTCTACTGTCCATGTCCAGAAAGGTAAGAAAAAAATCATCAAAGTAGTACATGTGACATCAGAGGGTCCGTTGGAATTTTTTGAAGCATCGAAAATACATTTCTTGAACCAGTTCATCAAATCGAACAGAATCGTTTGAAACGGTTCGTGTCTCCAATACGCATTAATCCACAAATTAATTAAGCTGTCAACTTTTTTAATGTGGCCGACACTACCTCTGAGTTAAAACAAACCAATATCCCGGAGTAATTCATTTACTCAAACAGTACACTGACTGAACTGCTGTGAAGAGAGAACTGAAGATGAACACCGAGCCGAGCCAGATAACGAACGAACGATTGACTCGTTCTCCAGTCAAGAACTGTTTCTGTCAGATGCGTCCGATTCGAGAACCGAGGAGCTGATGATACTGCGCATGTGTTGTGTGATTCAGCTTGAAGCAGAATGAGACACAGAGCATCTGAACTGAACAGTTTTTTTGGGTGATTGATTCTGAACTGATTCTGTGCTAATGTTTTCTTCAATGGGTGAATCGAACTGTCTGAAAGAACTATTGAATCCGAATCCGAATATGGATCTGAAAACCGCAACTGGTTCTTGACTCGAGAACGAGTCAATATTTCATTCATTATCTGGCTCGGTTGTATAAAAAGCATTACAAACATGTTGCGTTGCATTCCAAGTCTTCTGAAGCCATACGATAACTTCATACGAAGAAGAGAGTAAAACATAAGTTTTAAATCGCTTAAAATGATCCCGCTCGATTAACACGCTCACATCACTTCTCATTCAAAAAGATTAGGCTTCTTCTGGCGGCATTTTTTTAATTCACACACAGAGACAGCACACAGGAAGAGATTCACGGTGGGCTGAGACGGCAATCGCCATCTATTCCTCTCATAAATCAATAGTTTTGCCTCGAAAGACTTGGAATATTTATATATATATATACATGATGGTGAAAGGAAAAGTTATTAATTATTCAAACACTTCAATATATATATATATATATATATATATATATATATATATATATATATATATATATATTTTTTTTTTTACATGTTTCTTAATCAGTGGGAATTTTCTAACTACAATAGATGTCTTTTACTCCTAAACCAAGCCCCCAGTGGATTAGAACAAATCAGGTAAAGCAGCTGAAAAAGCCCCACTGATTGAGTAACGCTCATTAGCATTCTGCAGAGAAAACATTCCATGATGTTGTAGTCATCGACTACAAATCAATATATGCTAGTTCATTATTACTGTCTACACCCAAAATGTCCATGTTCCATGTATAGATTTGTTCAATTTATGTTTGTTTCTGTTTAAATGATTGTCTGAATCATTTGGGCAGATGCTGGGCTGAGAAACTGCTCTATACTAAATCAGAAGCTGGGAAAACTGTTAAACACATCAGCTCTCAGAGACTGTATTGTTGCCAGCATTCTTGTCTGTCTGAGATGTTGTAGGTCATAAAACATGCTTGGAAGCCTATGTCTTTAGAACAGCTTTTGAACGCACACACAAACACCACAAAAAAATGAATAAGTAAAATAAATAAATAAATAAATACACATCGCTTTTAACGTGCAAAAGGCTAATCTAGCAGATTTGCTCTTCTCCCATCTATAAGTGAGCAGAATGGCTTGGCCACAGGTCCATGCCTTCATTTACTCTTTAATTATATGAGTGCTGTGTTAGCCATTGTTATGCCTGTGGCTCTGGGTTGAAAACGCATCTTGTTCCACTGCTTTTCTTGGCAGTCTTAATGTTTGGTTGTCTCTTGGATAGAGAGGAAACAGGCCCAAAGGTTACAAGACTATATTTATTCCCCATCAAATTGATCCTCTGGCTAGCAATAATTACCCTGATGAATACCAATATATTGTTCTGCGTAGCATTCCAATATCTGTAGTTAAGGTACAAAATGTCTACTGAAATTAAGAAGTGCGTTTTATGGAAACACATGGCAGAGAAAAAAAGAAGAAAAAAATCAGCTTCTGGACGGGATTCATGAAAGAAAATCTTGAATAACTTTAAATCTATAGCTGTAAGCTAAAGAAAATTAAACCTCACATTTACATGACAGTCCTGTCCCACAGCAGTTTAAGGAAAATGTGGCACCCTCTTTCAAGAATAAATGTAACAAAGCTAGGATTAACCTTACGAAGTGTTCTATAACCAGACACAATGCAATGCTGCAAGGTATCTTTCCCATGTTTGTTTATCAGAGTTTTGTCCTAACTTGCTTCGATGGCAATCATGACAAAATACTTTGAGTGACATAAGGTTCTTTTTTTTGTTTTGTTTCTGTTTCTGTGACATCTTGGATGGAACAACAGCATATACAGTAAGCTATGACAATAATAATATCATGTACTGATTCTGTATTTTAATGTAAAAAGGGTCTAATGTGAGTTTAAATATCATTGTGTGTGACCTTTATAACCATATTAAAATCAACAAATGATAATTTACCCCAGCTCTTGAAAATAAAAGGAAACATCAAAAACATATATTTCAAACAAGTGCATTTCATGACAAAGACTGTCAGTCACTTTGTACTGTATTTATTTTTTATGTAAAAATGTAAAAATTACGTTATGTACTTATCCATTTTGTTGCAGGTGCAATGCAGTTTAAAATGTTTATCACACATAAAAATCAACAGTTTTATATTAAATCACTGGTTCTCAGTTACAGTCCTCACATACCACCTCTCTGTATATTTTGCATGCCTCTTTTATTTAACACAATAGATTTTGATAACCAGCTCTTTAGAAGGGAGCTTGATGCATGAAATGTGTTTTCGATTGACATAGTCCCTACACAGTGTTCTTTGCTCCCTACTAGCATGGGAAATCCTTTGACGTTAACTTCACTTCAAAACATAGACATGGGAGGGGAACTCAGACGCTAACCTTGGAAACGGCATGCCTATAGGTGACCCTTGAGAGTGAGGGGAGCACTGCTATGCTCAACCATAAGAGCAGCCTAACAGGGTGGTAAAAGATGGCCTAACAACCTGGTATGGCTGCCCCATGAAGCTCTGGGAGCAGAGTCCTAGAATCGAGAGAGCTCACATGTTCTTTCCAGTACCAGCAGGCTGAAAGGTGACCCTCAAGCAGTGAGGGGAGCGCTGCCATAAGGGCAGTCTTGGCTGTAAAAGGAATTCCCAAGAGTGGAAAAATTAATTCCCAAATGAAGAGGTAACTCACATGCTTAATATGGGAGCAGCAGGCTCATAATGTAGGCAACCCTACAGTTAGGGGAGCTGTGCCAAGCTCAATAATAAGAATGTTATTTCAACCCTGAGGGTGTTATTTCAGCTGAGGAGGTAAGAAGTGCTGTCAGTGGATATTTTGTCCAAGATAAGCTACTCTTACATTAGGGTTAGGTTACATTAGCATTACATATGTATCCTGTAAGAAAGGTTTGATGGAGGAATCCATAATTCAGGTGGTGGTGCCATTTCGGGAGGTAATAATTAAAATTGGACATGGTGGAGTAGGAATTGTGTTGGTCTGTTAAATATGTCTAAATTAGGTAATGTGTGCATGTTGGTGATGTGTCAAGCAACTCAGTATCCAGCCGCTTATCCTGTTGATTACTACTAAAGCATTTGTAAAAGCTTTACCCAATTCATCTTTATCTCCAGGATACCTAAAACTATTCAGAGTGACAAAGGGACTAATTTCACATCATGTATGTTTGTGGATATTTTGAGGGTGCTTAAAATAAAACACAGACAATCAAATGGGCTCTTGAACAGTTCCACCAAACGTTGAATGCATTATAACATTCTTATTGTATGTAGCTGAAACCTGATTGAGAGGAACGATTACCTTTGTTGCTGCTTGCAGCTACAGAGGTAATGTACTGTAAGAGAGTTTGGGATTTAGGCCAAATTATTTAGTTTTACACCAGGTTATCAGGTGTTGGTTTTGTTGCCTGCAACAGGATCTCCTTTTTGTGCACAATTTACAGCCTGTACACAGGTTTGGAAATGTTTTCATGTTTTCCATGTTTTACTCAAGTGTTTTTTTTGCAGGTTTCCTATCAGTAAGCAGCAAGTACTAGAGTCTGCAGTGCAATATATGCTTGAGAAAGGGATAGCTGTTTTGTGCTCCAGTTTGTCTTCATCATATTTATTGATGAAGAAACACGATTCTGCTTATATATTTTGTACTGATTATCCCAAGCTAAACGCTATTACTAACCATTATGCTTTTCCACTTCCCCGAATAGAGGAGTGTGTAGATCAAGTGGGTATAGTGAACTTTGTAAGCAAATTGGATCTCAAAAAGGGATACTGGCAAGTTTTATTAACCCCTCAATCACAATAAATAATTTCATTCATTACACCATCAGGATTATATTTGTACACTGTTATGGGTTTGTGTTTGCGAAATGCACCCGCCACCTTCCAGTAGGGATGGGCAATACCATTTTTTTCTCAATACGATACCGATACTTTTAATGGCAATACCGTCAATGTCTATCCCGAAACGATACTTCTAAACTGAACTTTTAAATTATGAAATGTATTAAATTATTAAAATTACTAAGAGTACAATGGGTAATATTATCCACTTAACTTTATAATACTGTATTTGAAACGCATTTTAACATTCAATACGCTGTAATTGAAACATATTAGGTTATATTTACTTACAGGGTCAAAATATATTTACTGTAGAGGTAACAATGGAAATCTACAAATACTATAGTTAAACTATGGTCATTTTAGGAAAACCATGGTTAATTTTCAAAAGGCACTTTTTATTCGGAGAGTGTATGATTTTTAATAACAATACAGAATACAACCTGAGCAATATGAACCTTTAACGTTCAAATTTAAATAAATGTGCTACAAAAACTATGCTACAGTTTCAATTTGTTTATTGTGAAATAACTCAAACATATATGAATCAATGCCTTCTTATAGGCTACTTTTGGGAAACACAGCTCTGTTTAAATGCACTGTCAGAAGTGAGAGAACTTAATTCTCTCAGAGCTTAATTGATTGATTCTGCCTTGCATTTAAATGGGTCGAGCTGGCGGTCTCTGCACCAAGAAGTGAAAAGCTTCCACTTAAAGGCATACCGTTTCCTCATTGAGGGAGCTCTGGATTGGAAAACGGTCTTACAACCTCGATTGAGAGACCGGAAGCTAAGAGTTGTGCCTCCTCAGAGGCAACACCTATGGCCTCTAAGCTCCATGCGGGGTTGCACCCTCCGCCTGCGAGAGGAGATCTCTCCTGATGGGAATCTCCCATGGAGTGCCGTCAAAAAGAGAAATCAGGCCCAGGAACCATACCCGGCCCATCCAAAACGGGGCTACTAACAGCAGCCGTACTCCGTCCCGGCACACTCTTTCCAGAACTCCCTAGAGTAGAGCAATCGGGGGAAAAATGTACAGATGATGCCTCAGCCATGTCCGTACCATGGCGTCCTGCCCCAGTAGAGATGGATGAGTCAGTGGAAGCCAGAGGGGACAGTGTGATGTCTCTCGAGTCGCAAACAGATCCACCCGAGTCTGGTCAACATCTCCAACTCTGCTTCATCACCTCAGTGTGAAGCCGCCATTCCCCGGGCCTCGGCCCCTGCCTCAACAGGATGTCTGCTCCCATATTAAGATGCCCAGGAATGTGAACTGCTCTGAGCAAGAGGAATTTGTCCTGTGCCCACACAAGGATCTGGTACGCTAGTTGTATAAATGGTGTGAGTGCAGATCTCCTTGTTGGTTGATGTAAGAGACCAACAATGTGTTGTTGGTGCACACCAACACATGGTGACCTCTTAGGTCTGGGAGAAAATAACGAAGTGCACAAAGCACGGCCACCATCTCCAGGCAATTGATCTGCCATGTCAGATGGCGACCACTTCACAGACCACGGACAGGGTGGCCACTCATGGCCGCACCCCAGCCAGTGAGGGACCCGTCTGTCGCTAGCATCACGGGGCCACAAGAAGCTCCCAGCACCGGGCCCTGGGACAAGAACCAAGGCTTCCTCCACATATCCAAGGCACGTAGGCAGCGCAGTGTGACCTCTAGCATGCGAAGTGGGTTTCCCCTCAGGGAGAACCCCTTGGTCTTGAGCCACCACTGTAGGGGTCTCATGTACAGCAGGCCAATAGTATTCACGTTGGACGCAGCTGCCATCAGACCCAGCAATCTCTGTGACTGCTTGACAGTGAGTGACCGGCCTTCTCTCACTCTCAAGACTGCAGTGAGGATTCGACTCGATCCAAGCAGGTGACATATGTGCCTGGATTGTGGTCAAATCCCACATCATGCCCAGATAAGTGGATATCTGAACTGGAGAAAGCACACTTTTCTTGCCGTTAAGTCTTAACCCCAGCTCTTTCATGTGAGCGAGAATGACACCTCGGTGCCAAACCGTCATCTGCTCAGATTGAGCTGATATCAACCAATCGTCAATGTGGTCGTGAAAGTGTGGGGTGAGAGTGCAAGGCCAGTGGAAGATCTGTATTGTTATGCTTTTGCCCCCAAAGGCAAACCTCAGGAACTTCCGATGAAGAAGGATGGAGATAAGTGCATCTTTTGATATATTGTGACACACCAGTCCCCGGACACTGCAACCCAAGAGGGACCACCTCGATGGTCTCCGTCCTCAGAGAGAGTCTACTTCTGTTCCATTACCAGAGCCTGCTTGGGGCCCACTAGAACTGGATTCTGTGGCCTCTCACTACAGTGTGCAGGACCCCCTGAGACACATTTGACAGTAGTTTTCATGCTGCAAAATAGTCTACTAAGAGAATCAGCCTCTCAGGACAGACTTCGAGGCCACTTTGACTCTAGCATCTGCGGAGTACAAAAGTAACACCCCCAGCACGAGGGGCTGGAACACGGTTGGGACTGCTCCGCCCAGCAGCCCCTGACCGCGTCAACCTTTTCAGAGGAAGAGTGATACACATGGGTTCTCACACAAGAAATCACATCCCTGGAGCCCCTGTACATCTAAATTCACATAGTCAGATAAATATGTCATTTTATTCCTTAGAATTAAATGTAGAGAGCAAACAGACTAGTCAACACGGTCTGGTGTAGAAAAAAAATGAAACAATGTAATACACGTGTTGCCTCGGCAGTGCGCATGTCTTTTATATATATATATTATATATATATTGCCCGTCTTACATTAATTCCAGCAGATCTGAAAGAGAATCCTGCGAGCACAACAACCGCTCTCCCTCGGCGAAAGCGGGGCTGGCACCGCGAGAAACGCCAGTGAAAGCTCTCTCCTCAAAGAGAGCCTTCTGAGAGTGAAGCAAAGGCTCGCATCGCAGCCGTCAACTCCCTTCAGAGCTGACACTGCATGCTTCACTCTCAAACAGACAACACATGAGCTGCGTGTGTCCCTACATTTTTTTTTTTGGCAGGGAAAACACACAGCCTGAACGCTGTCTGCTCTCGCCCAAAACTTCTCCTGATTGAAGCTTTGACAATGGAGTTTATCAGTGGACAAATTACACTAAATAAGACTCACAAACAGATAGTGACTGACACACAAACAGAGCGCTTGCTGAAGACACAAGGCTGATTATTGGCTTTGCCGCTCATGCTTTTATGCTTCCTGGTCTCTGACGTCACCCGCCTATGACGTCTCGTCCTTGCATTGGACTGATTATACACGTTATTCAGAGACGTAACGCTGGACGCATTCCCCATTCGTTCTCGACGCAGCTTGAGTTACTGAAGAGGAATCCTTCCCACGCAATTATTTGCTAACATAGGTTATTCATCCAATTTAATGAATATTGTACAAATTATTTTTTGTTAATGAACAAAATCACTGGTAAATAAAAACACTTTAGTATCAATATTTTTATTTGAGTATCGATTAGGGGTGTAACGGTACGTGTATTCATACTGGACCATTTCGATACAGGGCTTTCGGTACGGTTCACGTGTACCGAATGACTGAATGCAATGTTTTGTGAGCGGAACATATACATTTACGTGTTTCCAAATTAACATATTAAGTGGTGGAAGTCTCCAGTTCAGCGCAAATCCCGCCCTGCAGCTGATTCTAAGGCCGGTGACACACTGGCTGCGTGGCGTGAGCATGGCAGTGCGTGACAGCTGCTTCGTGTTTTCTGTGTCTTTACACACCAGAATCGTGCCTGACGCGGTGCTGGCGCACTGCTGCTAATGTAGGGGACATAGAAGGAGACTGCCGACAGACCAGGATCTTGTCTTCACGACAACAATATCTATACTTCATGTTGAGCATAAATATAAAGCCTACTGATAAAGGAAACTGTCAGCACTATAGACGGCAAAATAGACTATGTTTGACAGGTGCAATTTGCCAGTGTGTCACCGGCCTAAGGTTTTCAAAAGGCATCACACGAGTGTGAACATCACTACAACTAGGAAAAAAATTATTGTAATTCAAACGCAGCTCCTGTCGGCATTTAAACCGACCTTTGCTTTTAATTCAGATCGGTCCAACGAAATAATGAAATCTGAGCAGGTCTAAAAACTGAAACTGTTGATGCTGCACTTTACACTTTGGAAAAGTCATATATGTTTTTTAAATATGAGCAGGCCTACAAGCTGGGATTGGTAATGCTGCACTGTAATCATAGTTATTTATTTATATTTTTCATTATATTTTATTATATGATATTGGTTTGAGACAGAGAGTTTTTTATTTAGTGGAGAACTTTGCAGAAGTCTTTTATTTCTTGTTCTTTTTTATTTTATATATACTTTATTAAAAAGTATAAAACAAAACAAACAAATTGTTAAAAAAAGTTTATAGTAATAAACAACCTGCAGTTTAATGTTTGCATTTCTGTCCCTTACTGTACCGAAAATTAACCGAACCGTGACTTTAAAACCGAGGTACGTACCGAACCGTGATTTTTGCATACCGTTACACCCCTAGTATCGATACTTTTGATACTCGCATCAGAATCAATGTAACAATACTTCAGGATCAATTCCCCATTCCTAACTAGCCAGAATAGGTTACCAGAGGTAAATGAATAAAGTGGTATTTGGTCAGGAAGGTTGTGCACTGTATATGGATGATGTGATTGTAATCAGTGACAGCTTGGAACAGCATTTGGTACATCTTCATGCTCTGTTAATGCATTTAGTAGAGGCACATCTTACAATTAATCTAGCAAAGTGTGAGTTTACCAAGACTACGGTAAGATGTTTGGGAAAAGAAGTTGGGCAAGGTGAGGCAAATTTTTTAAATATGGTGGAGTATTATGAGAGTGTTTGTCCCCTTATTAGTTAAAAATTCTGTCACATCTCCGAATCACCCGGTGTTTCTCTGTGTTCCTACGATACAGGTTATTGGCTGATGTGGCTTTGCACCTAGGCTAAATCAACATGCTTTAAAAGAGACTCAATGGAGGGAGAAGCAGTTGCTTGTTGGCATTTACACATGAGTCTGCTGGAGCTCTCACAGGAAATAGAAGTTTCTGGAGTTCACTGCCACACCCAAGAAGTTCTCATTTTGTTTCATCTTCCCCTAGACTGGACTTTTGATTTTTGTTAAAGGTGTTTGCTTGGAGTTTTGTTATTTGTACTATTTTGTTTTGGAAAGTTTTTCTTTTATTCCATTTTGAATGATCCTGCTGGATCCATGCTGGAGCATGGGGACCGCTCTCTCAAGGACCATAAAGAGGACTCTGTGTTCCTGGCCAACTAAATCCACTACCTGGATAACTGCCCCTGCATGTTTTACTGACCTGGACTGAATAACACCACACGAAAGCAGTTGTCCTGTGATGGTCCCCGAGGCAGCTTAGCCACCTTTGTGGATCATCGCTGACTGTGGACATCGCAGGCGACCACACCAGCCCCAATCCAGACCCAGAGCCCAGCTAACGATCACGCCTCAGTGTGGATAAAAAAACCTGAGCCCACTGTTAATGGAAATCAAGAGCCCCCTGTGATTGACGAGCTATTGCCAGAGAGAACTACAAAGTCAAGGATCACCCCGGAGCCCGAGCCTGAGACACCAGACAAGGTGCGAGAGTCAGCAACTTACCATGCAATAGTGGATTATGCCAGCGGCTTCACCATGGCTCCTAGCTCCCACCTTTCCACTGTGGCCCGTCACCATCAGCTCCGCCAGGCTCCCTCATTCCTCATGCTTCACCTTGATCAGTTGTTGACCATCTGCCACCTCGGGAACCCATTCATTTGGCAGCGTCTCATCCGTCTTTCCCTCCAGCTCTTTCAATCTCCTCCTTCAATCTTGCTCCACCATGGCCCTCTGTTGCTCCGGCCCCCCTGCAGCCGTTCTGGATCCTTGCCTCCAGCTCGATTGTTGGAGCTATCTGCTCCAGCTTGGCCCTTCGGATCCTCTGTATCACCCTGGGTCATCGGCTCTTCATCTCCACCTCGGGCTACTCGTCCACCTGCTCTGCTGCCATCGGCTGGCTCCTTGAGTTGTCAACACTTGATCCACCATGGCTCCTTCCTTCGTCAAGACTACTATGGTTTGCCTTCATGACTGCAGCCTGGGTGCCACGTGGCTCCTCTTGTTCCAAGTCCCTTGTGTCTTATCCCTGGCTCCTCCCTCCATCTGATCCACCCTGGCTCCTTCTGTCTTCTCCTTGGATCTTCCCTCCACCCTGGACTCTGTTGGCTGTCTTCTTCCAGGTCATCCATCCACCTCCTGAACCTCCTCCTGCCTTTCTGTGCCAGCCTTTCACTATCCCTCTCCACTGTCTCTTAATCCTTCCTTCTCTGCAGTGCGAGGTCATGCCTTCCGGGTGGGGGGGGCGAACTCCCACACTTCATGGACTTTTGAGTTTGTTTTAATTTCACCCCTTGTGTTCCTTGACCTAGATTATGTATCCCCTTGTTTGTGTCATTATGTTCATGTGTGTCTTGTCAATTATTCTCATTTGCTGGATTATTTTGTGTGGATTATATTAACCTTTTGAGTGGTACAGTCCCACATATGGGATTTTTATTTCCATGCCCCTGGGAGTATGGTCCCCTATATGGGATTTAGAAATTTAGGTGAGGTTATATAACTGCCTAATTCAAAATGTGGTTTCACGCCTTGGCTGGCACTGAGCCAGAGAGAGACATGCTCTGTGCTTGTCATATTATCATAACCATGCAGTGTTTTTACCACATAATTTAAACTGTTTAACCCCTTTACTTGGAAACATCGCCGATGGCCCCAGTTTATTATTGTTTCACTTTCACAACACGTTACATATCACTCTCTTACTTGATCTGGACAAATTGTGCATCAATTGAAAGTTTAAAGACTCTAGCTTTGATACTTGACCAATATTTTGATAAAACATTGCTGTAGTGACAGTTATTTAGCAATTTACGTCAGGAGTGCAAAATAATAAATCCGTATTATGCCACATTTTGAATAGAAATTCACCACTCATTCACATTCAGTCACGTCAGCAGCGGTTTATTTGTGTTCACATAGACTCACTGAACAGCGTCAATAAGGATTTATAGACCAAAGATGCATATCCGCGGAGATATACGGATATATTTACTGATGTTTACTTAATATCTCTTCAGACAGAATCATCATTCCTATTCATTTTCCACTGATTTATGCGATCTGATGATAAATAGCCTCTCCAAGTGCCGTCTCTGTGTGTTTGCTTCCGTGTACTCGAGCTGTGACCCAGACAGACTCTGATTGGACGTTCGGCTTGTCAATCTAAAAGTCAAAAAACCGGACAGTAGGCGTTTCTCAATGTCAAGGATACTTCCTTGGCAGGACTGATCCTTCCAAGTCACTTCCTTCAGAGGCTAGGTGAGACTCCTCGTTAGCATACGGAGAACATGGAAATGGAACAGGCTAGCAAGAGCACGTAATTGCGTCATTACATCAGTGAAAAGGTCCGTTTGAATAACGCTGTGAATGGTATCCTTAAATACCATTTACTTTACTAGTTATTTTTAAAAGAAATGCTGATGTTAAATGACAGGTCCGTTTCAGTTAACCATTTGTATTTGTATAATTTACAATATCAATATGGTAGTAATTTGTACTGGCATTTAAACGTCAAACTTTACTTATATTTACTACAATTGTAACAAATGTTTGGTAACATAAATAAAAACCGTCAACGCTCCGACTACATTAACGTTCGACATTTTTTTATTTTTTAACTAACGTTAGATAGCAAAGCTGCACGCATAGGATTGTGGGTGATTTGAGAGCGCGATACACATATGCATCCTTTCCTGTGTATGGGATATTCTTTGAACGAAGGACTCAGTCCTTGGTTGAAATTCCGAGGATCCTCGACATTGGAACAGTCCTTCGACGGATGTCGATGACGTAGCATCCTTGAAATACTGGCTTCCGAGGATCCTTCCTTGACATTGAGAAACATCTAGTGTCAGATCTTGTCACATGGTTCATGAACAGTTCCTGGTTCATATCTGCTCACAACAACACTGAAACACCATTGTACACACAAAATATCCGAATAATACATCTGTGATTACGATAAAAAAGCTTGGTATGAGATTTTCTTGAGATCTGGGGCATTTTATAGAACAAAAAAAAAAAATTACATCAGAAATCCTAACTTGTGCAGCGATTAAAAAGGCTACAAATAGCATATTTTTACAATAGTAAACGACCAAATTCCACCCGTAATCGCAAAAGGATGTTATTAAAAACACTCGATCAGGGTTCAAAGTCAGTTTTATGTGAAAGTGTACTAATAATTAAATAAATTATCTGATGTAGCTTGATTCTAACATTAGCTCTAATGCTACTAATAGCAGGTGCATTTCTTCTTCACAATCCATTTCTGTCACAATAATTCACTTAAAGGCCATGTTTCAGGTTAACCACCACTTTCGATTAATGGGTACATAAATCACTCAAGATATGTATATAATTTTTAAAATGTCTCAAAAATGGTCTTAAATACCTATTTTTAAGTTTTTGGTATTAACGTTTTTTTTACGCAACTCGGTGATGACGTCACGTTGTGGAGAAGTCGAGGAAAGGTAGCCTCAGTCTAGTATGATGCCGCGTTCCAGGCAACCCGTAACCCATGTTTTTCCAACCTTAAACCCGTGAAAGTGCACTGGAATGGCAGTCAAACCCGTGACTTCGCACCCGTGAACTTGTGTCTCATACTAGATCGATGTACTCCTAGTTTCGAGGTCACACAGCACGCGAAAACAACGATGTCAGCCCCTACGAATAATACTGCATACTACGGATGCAGTGTTTATGTAAGTGGTACACGTTGAAAAAACGATTTAAGGTCAATGTAACTTTGCAATAAAATAAATAATCTAGTCACAATTCCTTGCGCTCAGAAAGTTTGGCGTAACTTGTCGTTAGTAGTGGTATGAAATAATGATTACGAGTTCAAAAACCTGCCTGGAACGCAGCATCAGAACTATAGTGACTGACTGGGATGAGGAAGAGGTGGCAAGAACCAACATGTACTGTATGATAGCCCGCAGCCGTGTAATTTCAATCGAGACAGTCGTGAGAGGGCAAATGAGGAATTGCCAAGAACTGATGTCCGTCAAAGCCTATGCTATCTCTTCCTCCGGTGAAAATGTTGTTGCAAACGTAGCTGCGTGTGTGTCGCTGTGTTTGGCAGGTGCTTGTGTGGGTGCTTGTCCCATGGAAACTGCGCTGAAAAGCTTGTGCTATAGGGAAAGTGAGTGCGTTTGGGTCGCTGTTGGTCGATATCTCTCTATCTATCTATCTGTCTGTCTATATATGTAGTCTATCTATCTATATATATATCTATGTATTTATCTATTTATCTATAATCTGCGCTATCTGAATACTCTCATCTACTACTCGTCTCTCTCTAGTCACTCTCAATGCTCTCAAGGTGGGCTTTGGTAAATTCTCTCCCCAAGGTGACGTGATGCAATGCATTGTGGGGGAAAGGAGACCGCTGTAAGATAGTACCTACTTTTTCGTATTTTATTCCGTTTTGTGATACCCAACAACATAAAATACAATGAATAACAGTTTAAATGTTTATTACTGTAAGGGAAACAGGTCAATTTAGCTCAAAGGGAATCATTTAAGATTTTAAAGGGAATTTGAACAGAATCACTGTTTCACGGCTGATCACTGAGACGTCCTGCGATTCACTGAACAAGCCGTTTAACATCGAATCTGCGCTGGATATTAATATCCAAACTATAGTGAAAACACTATCAATTAGCACAGTAACAAGATCGGCAGTTTAAGACATTAACTTGTAAGCACAAAACACAAGATACTTCTCTTTTCAATATAAATAAGACTTTATTAGATAAATCTAAGACATACAAACTAATCTAACACATAAACACACGCACTCACACAAGTTGCAGGAAGATCGAAAGTTAGGGAAATATGAGTTTAAGAGAATGGAAATTTGGAATCCCAAGTTTACAGCAATACGTTAAATTGCATAGACATGAACAACCATCAATCAAGAAAGAACAGTGATGACAAACAGCATGGCTAAAAGCTAAAGCTATGTAGCAAAGCTAAAAGCAGGCATGTCTGATAGCGAAAGCAGAGCTAAAACTAAAAGCAGACATGACTAATAGCAAAAGCATCGCTAAAGACTAAAAGCAGATATGACTAATAGCAGAAGCATAGCTAAAGACTAAAAGCAAGATTTTATGGTGTCCTAAGTATTTAAACTGGCCTGTTGGCCACACATTAAAATGTTGTTTTGACCAATCAGATATTGTCTTGGCTCGGGGGTATCATAAATCATATGTTATCTTACCAAGCATGTGGTCAGAATTTTCCCGCTCTTGCAGGGTCTAATTTTGGACATGATTCCTATAACGAGAATATGATACATTTGACAAATAACTGATGGTCAAGACTATTTCAAGCAAGCGGATTCGATTACATAGATACTAGACATGAATATGTATCCTTAAGCTATCCCATAGTTATTAAAAGACATACACAATAAGTGATTATAACATGATAGTCAAATGTGTGGGTTACATATAAATGAATATGGAGTGAAGGGATGGACTGATGTTCATTTATAAGTCTTTTTGAGTTCATTTTGGTCCATATATATGTAGAAAAGACAGTTTCTTTGCCATTCTCTTGTCAAAGATTTCTGTGGAGACCAGAGGTTCAAAGCCCCCACCCCCACCCCTTTAGGAATTTCAGTCTGGTTCTGCTAGGTGGGGGAAGTGTTTAAGGGTCTTGTGTAGTACTCTCATGGGTTTACATGTGATGTCTAGCTTTGCATTTCAATTACGAACAACAAATTTGACACAACAAATTTGACAAACTCTTCTCAAAATTGAAATTGTCAATAATTGTTCTAGTGGTGTTAATGTTGAAAGCTGTTCTGTGAAAGTGTTGGCTGGTTGATTATCTTGCTTGGGACTTGTGGCACAGAATGTTTTATGACTTCCTGTTGCCTTACTGAGGAATTCGGATCATGTTTCAGCCACAGCCTTTATCGACTCTTTGATTTGTCTAGTTCGAGTAATTTCTGCTACATTACCAACAAGCAAATTGCACAAATTTGTTAAAAAATTAACCTTGCAACATGGCCTTTAAGGTCGTAAGAAAATGTTTTGTTGTATTTTTATAGTAAGACTTTTGGTAAATAAGGGCTAACTGCATACAGAGACTGAAGTGAGATCGCTGCTTTGTTGCTTTGTAAAAATTGAAATTCCACAAACAAGGCTGATAAAGGTGGAATAAAAACAAAAGAATAATGATAAAAGAATAATGCAGATAATGTGTCATACCTGGCGGGGGGTCACTCGTTTGGTGAGAACAATAGAACCATGAAAACGGGGAGGTTTCAAAGCCAACACACATATAGAAAACACAGGAATGTTTACATGTGAGATCTTATAGAGATGACAAGTGCCATAAATCAATCTGATTAGCCTTCTCTAAAAACACACATGACATGGCCTTAGAAAATATTTCATAAAATTCAGTTTTACAGATTAGATTATGACATTTCTAATGAAGTTTTGAAAGACTTGTGGCTTTAGCTACACTGTATTTCTAAACTCGTATCTTACATCAACAATTTTTTTAATACATTTAAAAAATGTTTTTAATATATTTATTTTTGTTTTTATGTTTGAGCTTAAATATCTCTATTACCATAACAGTCTGAGTGATTCTGATTCCTGAACAGTAAACTTTGTGAAAAAATGTTGATTATGTATCTAGTCAGAAAGAATCATGAGCAGAAACCTTTTTATTTTGGGTATGTCATTTCTGTCTCCATGCCAAAAAAGGGGGGTGACTAGTAAGGGGTTAAACTGTTTTGAGCGGGATGATGACATTGAATTCAATGATGAACTGCCTTTTTGCTTTATTGCCACACTATTTTGCTATTTAATGCTGTTCAGTTGCTTTGTTAAAATCTGTATTGTTTAAAAGAGCTATATAAATAAAGGTGACTTGACATGATGCATGTTTAAGGTTTCAGACATTTAAATACACATAAGTACTAGTAAAACAATACATTTAGAGTTTGTAAAATACACACAGACGTGCCGATGTGTTTTATTCATATCGTATACACATAGTTTAAGTAAAAATAAAGTTATCTCTATTCTTCACCCTGTTCACCGGCCACTTACTAACATGCATTTATAATTTGGCTAAGAAGTGGTTGTGGGCAGTGGTTCCCTTCATTCTTAGGAAAAGACTGTAACAATGGGGAAATGGTAAGTGTAAGTAACAGGGAATGAAACTATGGAAAAGGAGACAATTAACCACCAGAGAGGAAACCATCAGCACATTTGTAACAAAGTGGATTCTGAACTCCTGTTGATGGCATTGCAGTTAGACAGGATGTCTCCAGTCCTTTCCACTCAAACAGCAACCAGTAAAAGAGTTCAAGAGCAGAAGGGAGACAGATATAAGACCTTTTAACTTCTGTATATGTCACATATTATGAGTTTGGCTTGGCTAGTGAAAAAGGTGTAATTTCAAGTGGGAAAAGTTCCTTTGTTTGGAAGTTGGCTCATTTACATGATCAGAGTGGGAAGCAGTTTTGTTTGCCTTTATTCTTTGAATAATATAACAAGCATGCAACGCATATTGTGAGGATGTGGTATACACAAACTCAGTGGACAATGTGTTATCTTAAAGTCAAACATGGCACCAACAGGGTTACATCATCTAATAATTATATCATAAGGCATGCATAAAACGCATACAATACAAAATACAATATACAAAATAATAATAATAATACACACAGTGTCCTGGGGATATGCATGTTAATTTATAAAAAGGTTTGTCTATATGAAATAATGGGAATAAGTTATTTTCTATTTAAAAGTACATTAAGTAAAATTCTCTAAATTCCTTTGGGTCGTTAAAACGGAGTAACCTTTCCTGCCTCTGGTTATTAGTTCTCCAACATCCTGGAACCCAGTCTAGTTGTTGGTTGAGGGGTCTATTGGATTATTAGTTATATTTGATTTTGATTTGTCCAGCCATTACAGCCCTTTTCTGGGATTCGGATGTCAATTAATTAGCATAAAGTCTCTAAGGAAGATCAATGCACCACACATACTGTCAAAACATCTGTTCTGCAGCTTGGCTGAGAACATAGTTTACATTGAAAATGCATTGTGTATATGCGTTCTTTGGAGCATGATAATAGAGTAAAAACAGATTCTTGCAGGGTGCAGAACTACAGTGATGTACTGCTTTAAGGTTATTTAATGTCTATACATTATTAAAAATGACAGATCTGTGTTGTTGGTTTAGAAGTATATAAGAAGTCCATAAATGTCAAAACACTTCTCCACTTCATACATTTACAGCAACATCCATTTTTTTCAGTTTATTGCAAAGAGAACATGCTGTAGCTCTTTCAAGGCTCAGTCATTCAAAGTTATATGCACACACTCACAGACACACACACACACACACACACACACACACACACACACACACACACACACACACACACATGCCCGCTTTTTAAATAACAGGCACACACATTTGGAAATCCTGGAAATAGCGTTGAAAAAATTAATTGCCAATCAATCAATCAATCAATCAATGATCAAGTATATGTTTATTTCTTTGAATATGTAAAAAAAAAAACATTAGAGGAAAAATTGTGGTCTGAGGAAACATTTTCACATTGCACTTTATATTGGCTTAGCATCTCATTGGATGAGTCATAAATGATCTTCATTTCTCAAATACAGGGAGAAAACCAGACAGCCTTTATGATCCCTTTGGTATCATCAGTAAGGTCTAAAATTATTCAGAAATGGTGTGTGTGTATGTGTTTGGAAACAATGTTCCTCCAAGGGCTTCAAATTCCTGAGATTTGACATGAGAAGAAGAAGGATATCTTTCTCGGGTCTCAGAAGCCTCATGGACACAATTTCAATCCAGTGAGGTGTCTTGGACTTACATTGAAATTGTACATTCTGGATGCAATATATCAACCCTTCTTCTATCCAATTAAATGGGACAAGCTAGCCCATTTGAATGAATTAATGACTAGTCCCTACATTGAAGTACTTCCTGTTATAGCCTGGCAAGAGCACATTTGACAGCTTATACAGTATATGAATCAAAGCAATCAAGACACTTTACCATTTACCTTCACCTATGACCTATCACTATTAAGCAGACACTTTTATTTAAAGAAGCTTATTTACTTATATATAATTTAGGGTGAGGTTATCAGGCCAGAAAACATTATTTGGACAAACATTAATTACATACACCACATTTTAAGATATTTTTATGATATGTATGTATATATATATATATATATATATATATATATATATATATATAACAAAAAATAACAAAAATGTGTAAAAGGTAATAGAGACATTTTAAAGCAAATGTGACTTTTTTATTTTTCATTGGCATACATGTAGATGTGTTAAACAGGAAACAATCATTGAAAGTTCAGATTAACAAAAACAAAAATAACAAATTAACAAAAATAACTGTTTCAAAACCTTGTCAGTAAATTGTTCTTTAAATGATGAACAGTTCACTTCACTGAGTAAAGATTACATATGTCAAGTGCTCAGCACCTTGTTTGCAATTATAAAACACATAACTTGAAATTATTACATGAAAAACTTGAAGAAAGCTGATCCCAAAACAAGAGTCATGATGTAGATTGACTCTTAAGGTTATATCTACCCATAAAAACTGAAATAAGACTTTACATATGGAAACACTTCTACACATAAGATTTTTTGGGTCTGTCTTGCACTCGGCCATAAATGTTTATTGGAGTTTTAAGCTGAACAACTTTTACATTAAGGAGAAAAGGGTGATTTTTTTTTTCTTAAATGTATTCATTTATTTATTTATTTTGTAGACTGAAGGTCAGTGTTGCTACATTGTGCCAAAATGTATTTCCATAAAAACACCTGTCCAAATAAATTCAAAACACTGTGCTACATCTTATCAGGCTCTGCCTGATTAACATCATCTGCTTCTAGTCAGAATGATTGTGTTTTCACAAAAAAAAAAAAACACATTGTGGATTTTAATGCCTTTAACCTCATGTTGTGGTTGAAAATTGCAATGCATCAATAACTTTACATTTTGATGAAAGGATCATGATATTTTAATGATTGTGAAGTCAAATTTTTATTTATTTTTAAAAGCTTTTTGTCTAAACTATCTGAAGTCTGTAAAGAAAAGTTAGCCTACATCTTCCAATACACTTTTATTTTTAATTTTTTTTTTATTGCAGGAATGGCTTTTAACTGTTAAGCTTTTTTTGGCAGGATTTTCCTGAGAGTGGTGTCCTGTTGTGGATGTGGTAACTCTGGTTCAGCTTCGTGAAGCTGTTTGAAGCTTTGAACTGGCTCTTTGGTCTCACGTTTGGCCTGCCTCAAGAGACGTTTCATGTTCTTCACCTTGTCCTTCAGGTGATTGTTGGCTTTCTCCAGGACCTTTACTTTCTGAGAGAGGTTTTTGACTTTCTCTTCCTCCTCAAATAAGGCCTTCTGCACATTGGAGCACCATAGCTGAAGGAATTGAAGAAAACGTGAAGTGAATAGAGGTATGTAAAAATGTATAAAGCATCTGTTTGACTTTCATATTTGGACTAAACTGGTGTAAAGTAAACTTCAGAAGAATACAAAATATTTTTTGGCAATTTAAACATTCCTGAACTTCTCAAATTTTTTTTCAATAATAATTTGTTTTTTACCTGAAGAAAAAATGGGTAATAATTTAGTATAGGGACCAATTCTTACTACTACCTAATTTCTAAAACAAAATGTTCGCTGTTTATTAGTGCTTATAAAGCAGACATTCTGCATGACCATTTTCTATATCCCTAATCCTAGTACCTAAACATAACAACTACCTTACTATTTACAAGCAGAAAATTAATAGTTTATTGAAGCAAAAGTTATAGGAGTCTGATGTAGTGAGAAAATGTCTCAGTTACAAATGTACCCCTCATTCCCTGAAGGAGTGAATGGAGATGTCACGTTGGTGACCGACAAATTGGGATCTCGCTTAGAGAGTGTAAACTCAGGCCCCGTCCACACGGAGACGCGTTTCTGTGAATACGCACAAATTTTTTATCGGATAGGCGTTTCGTCCACACGGATCCGGCGTTTTGGCAAGGTGAAACCGCTATTTTTTGAAACCGGGTCCCAAAGTGGATAAATTTGAAAACGCCGTCTCTCCCTTGCCAGACGAAAACGACGAAAACGCCATCTTTGCGTTTTCGTCTGGACGGCTAATCCGTATATTTTCTGAAACGATGACGTCATCAGCCCACATCTCCCCCCTAGTCAGACACCTCTACGTCACGTAACAGCAACAAAAACATCAACAAACACTGAACGATTGTCTTTTTATTAACTAACATTAACACTGATTAATAAATGTATTGTTCCATGTTCGTTTGTGTACCACGCGCAAGGTTTATGAGCATAGTCCAAGTCTTCTTCTCTGTTTTTAATTTATCTCTGTGGCAGAATTACAGCGCCACATACTGGTCTGAAATGTATACTACATCATTTTGCGGTTTCGTGTGGACGCGGATATTTCTTGAGACGAGGAAAAAAAAGATCGGATTGGGGAAAGCTCCGTCTCCGTGTGGACGGGGCCTCAATGAGCCAATGCACATTGGCATGCGATGATTGCATCCAGCTGCCACTGATCGCAATGGGAGTATAATTAGGCACCAGGTGCAATGAATAATCAAGTTTTTTTCAGTGCAGTCTGTGGAGTGGTTTTAACAAGGAGACACTAAACTGGGGCCTCTCAGTGCTTTTTCCCATTTGAGATGAGAACACAGGAGGATAACAGCTCCACACGAAGGCTATAGAATCTAGCGAAAGTGTTGGGGGTCACCCAGCTTGCAGCTCTATAAATATCTGTCAGCGAGGTGCCACAAGCCAATGCCCAGGAGGATCCCACACTCTTAGTAGAGAGGGCTTGCAACCTGAACTGGCAGGGTACACCCTGTGCCTGATAAACCAGGGTGATGGCATCCACTACCCAGTGGGCCATCCTCTGCTTAGAGATGGCATTGCCCTTCTGCTGGCCTCTGAAACAGACAAAGAGATTATCTGAAGCATTGTGTCCAGGCCACATACCATCTCAAGGCTCAGATGGGACAAAGAAAAGCTAGAGCTGGGTCTGTGGGGCAGTGCTTGCAGGTTCACCACCTGATTCCTAAAGGGAAAAGTAGGAACCTTGCTCACATAGCTGGGCCGAGGCGGGGGCCTCAGGATTTACCTAGGAGTCAGCTTGCCCAAACTTTAGGCATGATTCCTCAACTGAAAATGTGGCTTAAAACACTACAAAAATATGGGCAATTATAACTGACTGCCTCTATGTTGTTTTCCCGTTTCTCTGCATCAAAGCATGACAAGCTCTTAAAACATCTAAAACAGCAGTTTGGGTATATACACTCACCGGCCACTTTATTAGGTACACCTGCTCAATTGCTTGGTACCACAAATTGCTAATCAGCCAATCACATGGCAGCAACTCAATGCATTTAGGCATCCAGATGTGGTGAAGATGACCTGCTGAAGTTCAAACTGAGCATCAGAATGGAGAAGAAAGGGGATATACCGTATTTTCCGGACTATAAATCGCACTTTTTTTCACAGTTTGGCTGGTCCTGTGACTTATAGTCAGGTGCGACTTATTTATCAAAATTAATTTGACATGAACCGAGAGAAATGAACCAAGAGAAATGAACCAATAGAAAACATTACCGTCTACATCCGCGACAGGGCGCTCTATGCTGCTCAGTGCTCCTGTAGTCTACACTGAAGACATAGAGCGCCCTCTCGCGGCTGTAGACGGTAATGTTTTCTCTTGGTTCTTGGTTCTAAATAAATGCGACTTATACTCCAGTGCGACTTATATATGTTTTTTTCCTGATCATGACGTATTTTTGGACTGATGCGACTTATACTCAGGTGCGACTTATAGTCCGAAAAATACGGTAAGTGACTTTGAATGTGGTATGGTTGTTGGTGCCAGACGGGCTGGTCTGAGTATTTCAAAAACTGCTGATCTACTGCCATTTTTACGCACAACCATCTCTAGAATTTACAGAGAATTAAAAAAAAACTGAAAATATCCAGTGAGAGGCAGTTGTGTGGATGAAGAAGCCTTGTTGATGACTGGTTAGACATGACAGAAAGGCAACAGTAACTCAAATAACTACTCGTTACAACCAAGGTATGCAGAATACCATTTCTGAATGCACAACACATTGAACCCTGAAGCAGATGGGCTACAACAGCAGAAGACCACACTGTCAACCAAGAACAGGAAACAGAGGCTATTATTTGCACAGGATCACAAAAATTTGACAATACAAGATTGGAAAAATGTTGCATGGTCTGATGAGTCTTGATTTCTGCTGCGAGATTCAGATGTTACGGTCAGAATTTGGTGTAAAGAACATGAAAGCATGGATCCAACATGCCTTGTCTCAACGGTTCAGGCTGATGGTGTAATGGAGTGGGGGATACCCATCTTCCTATGGCTACATCCAGCAGGATAATAACGCATGTCACAAAGTTCATATCATCTCAGACTGGTTTCTTGAACATGACAATGAGTTCACTTTACTCAAATGAACTCCACAGCCACCAGATCTCAATCCAATAGAGCAGCATTGGGTTGTCGTGAAATGGAAGATTTGCATCATGGATGTGTAGCCGACAAATATGGAGCAACTGTGTGGTGCTATCAAAGTCAATATGGACCAAAATCTCTAAGGAATGTTTCCAACACCTTGTTGAATCTATGACATGAAGAATTAAGGCATTTCTGAAGGCAAAAGAGGGTTCAACTGGTACTAGCAAGGTGTTCCTAATAAAGTGGCCAGTGAGTGTATGCTGGTTGCAAGATTCCCCGTCAATTCCCATCTCTTGTCAATGGTATTCAAATCTTTGCCTGCAAAGTTTGCAGACAACCTTTTTGGGGTCATCTTTTATCCTTTCAAAATGATCCCACACTTCAGATTGTCTTCCCGACATGCTAATTAGCAGGTGGATTTTCCAGACCCGCTGTGTTAATGAGCTCTCTGTTGTTTACTTCTCCACTTCCTGTGGAATTTTTTTCCCCCAACTAACCAACTACCATTTTGTTTATTTAAATGGGGAGTCATCTCATTTATCACCAGTAAAATATGAAGTGGCACAAGGATCCGTCCTAGGTCCCCTTCTATTTTCAATATACATGTTGCCCTTTGGTAATATTATTAGAAAATACGGGATTAGTTTCCACTGTTATGCTGATGATACTCAGCTATATATCTCAAAGAGACCAGAAGAAACTTCTAAATTATCTATTAAAAATGTTAACGATTGGATGACCAATAATTTTCTCCTTTTAAATTCGGATAAGACAGAGATATTAATTATTGGGCCAAAAAACAGTACACAGAATCTTGTAGATTACAGTTTGAAACTAGACGGATGTACTGTCACTTCCTCTACAGTCAAAAATCTGGTTGTTATATTAGACAGCAACTTGTCTTTTGAAAACCATATTTCTCAAGTTACATGCATTCTTCCATCTTAGAAACATTGCCAAGCTACACAACATGTTACCTGTTTCTGATGCAGAAAAGATAGTTCATGCATTCATGACCTCTACACTGGACTATTGTAATGCACTTCTAGGTGGTTGTCCTGTATCTTCAATAAACAAGCTACAGGTAGTTCAAAATGCAGCAACTAGAGTCCTTACCGGGTCAAGAAAATATAATCATATTACCACAATTTTACAGTCTCTGCACTGGCTACCTATTAAGTTCTGTATCAGTAACAAATGATCATTACTTACCTATAAGGCCCTAAATGGTTTAGCTCCTGCGTACCTAACTAGCCTTACACCACGCTACAATCCATCACGCTCCCTAAGGTCTCATAACGCTGAAAAAAGCAAAGTAAACTAAAGGAGGTAGAGCTTTTTTCGCATTTGGCTCCCAATCTCTGGAATAGCCTTCCTGATAAGGTTTAGGGTTCAGACACACTCTCTCTGTTTAAGTTTAGATTAAAAAATCATCTCTTTCGCCAAGCATTCGAGTAATGCATCTCATAATATAGTGACTGCAGTTGCATCCGATCAAATGCGCCTTCTTATTGTTTAGCTTGGGTTAAACTAATTAATTTTATTTTGTTGGAACAGCAGCTACGCTAATTATGTCTCTATTTGTCTCTCTGTTTTGCCACGGGATTGGTAACTAGGATTTACACAAGCTCCAGTCTGGATCCAGAACACCTGAGAAGAGATAATGCTGACCCCTCAGAGGACCTCAGATGATGCTAACCCTAAATCAACAAATAAAACTAACAAATATTGCTACAAGTGTGATTGCATCATATAATAATTGCTTTTAATAATGTTCATCTTCTGGTTGACTACGTCTTGCATACATTTTTCTGAAAAATCCTGTCATATGCACACAAATTTACAGTCATCACTTATAAGCTACTACTAAATATTGTAGAAATTTAATTTTCTGTAAAGTTGCTTTGTAATGATTTGTATCGTCAAAAGCGAACTATACAAATAAACTTGAATTGAATTGAATTAATGAAAATGTAGACTATCAATTAGTCCCAAGAGGGTATAGACGGGGGCTGGAGAGGATTCAGCCTTCTCGCCCCCCTGAGAAACCTGATGACCAGGTCGTGCTTCCCTTCCCTACTACAGTGTCGTGGTTAGCAGCAGTTGCAGCAACATAGACTTGAAGGGTGGAGGGAGGCAGCCTTTGCTCTAGCCCCTGCTGCAAAAAGGAAAGTGCAACTCTGATCAGGCATCTTCAAGGGATCTTCTCAGTGAAAAGAACACCACTCAATGAATAGGTTCCACTTCAAAGCCTAAGCGTGTCTTGAAGTGATGGTGTCTACTACCTCTTGACGTAAGTCACCTAGAGCTTTCGCCTCCCGTCCAGAGACCAGCTATGAAGTTTCCAGAGGTCTGGACGCAGTTGTCAGTCGATCATTCCTGAGAGGAATCTGCCAGGGAGGGGCTGTCACAAGGAGCATTAGTTCTGGGAACCAGGTCCGAGTGACAAGCAGGACCTGCTCTTCATCCTCCCTGATCTCGCACAGTGTCTGTACAAAAAGGCTCACTGGGGAAAATGCATACTTGTGCAGGCTCCGCGGCCAGCTGTGTGCCAGTGCGTCCATGCCTAGTCTTCCCTCAATCAGGGAGTTAAACAACTGACAGTGAAAGGTCTCTGGAAAGGCAAACAGGTCTACCTGAGCGGTTCTGAAACATCTCCAAATCACAAGGCTGAGAACCTCTGGTTTAGAGTTTAAACATACCACAACCAACGATATGAGAAACATGTTCTCCCAAGGCAAATGAAAAAGTAAAGAAGTAAAGATGTCCAGAGAGGAATATTAATATCCCAGCAATCACTTCTCTTAATTCTCTTGAGATTTGGACCCAGGCATAAACTACACTTAATGGTGATCACCAATTCACAGTAAATTATAGGTTTGAAAATGTCTTTTGGTTTGGATTTTCAAAATATGTTGCCTACTTATTCTAGCAAGATTTCTGTGGAAAACAAGCTGCATCTTCCACTGCAATGTTGATTTTTGCAGGCAATAGCCACAGACATGCAATAGCCACAAACATTTCTGTTAGTGTTCCTCATCCATTTTCATAAGTCAAGAGAGCCACAAAAAGACATGCAAAAGAGCCAAACAAGCAAGATTTTCATACTTCTTTGCTCACTAAGAAGTGTCTGTCTCTCTAATACTATCCATCGATGTGCACACGGACAAGCACACAGCAAGCAAGAACAGAACATGAATTTTTAAATTAGTCTATCTAATGCTTCATGTATCAGAGTCAAAACAGGTAAAAGTTACATCTGCTGTTTATTATTATTATTATTATTATTGTTATTGTTGTTGTCATTGCTGCTGTTGTTATTGTGTTAACACATTAAAAGTAGCTCACTCTGTTGTCCTCTTGTACTTCCCAGTCTGGGGTGTACATGTGAACCTGTGTGCCAGCTGTGCAGTTGGAAAACTGGAACAAGCTGGCAAACATGCGATGGTTCTCTGGGGTGTCAGAGAAGATGGGGTCCTGGAAGTTGACTCCATGGGGAATGATGCTGTAGTTTTCATCCATCCTGAGAAGAAATGCAACAAAAACTACATTACTATGATCATTAATTGTTATGCTTGGACTAATAAGTGATTTGAACACACACCAATTTCTTCCCCACATGGTCTGTACTATGGACATCAGTGATTAATTATCAGACTTACTAAAAGGTGTGGCTGATAAAAAATTACTGATAAAAATGCTGATATCTGATTTTAAAAAAAAATACAATAAAGGCCACATCCAAACCTCAGGATATCACAGAGCTTGGGGTGGTCTTTTGACTAATTTGAGCCAGTAACCAACCAACTTGTAGAAACTACTTTAGCAACCTTAGTGTCATCCCTCCAGTTTTATTCCCCTCATTCACAGCTGGCCCTTACATTACCATGCTCAAAACCATTCTGAACACCTTAACAACCTCATATCAATACCTTATCAGAAAATTTTTAAATCCTGCTTTATAATGTTACATTTCTGCAAATGTCCATGCATGCCATAGGGTGTGTATCAAACATGTGAGGCAACATTCCGTTACAAAATCATGCTATACCACGAAAGTCGCACACCCGTTATGCATATTTTTCTTTCTCTTGTGTGGGCCTCAGCAATGCAATAGTTAAAGACCACTTGGGACACTTAATGTCAATGACTCTTATATTTTTAGGCAGGCAAGAGGCCAAGGTGAGGGGAGGTACCAATAAAGGGTATGCTGGGACAGCTCTATTTGTGTGTTTGCATTTGGGCTGCCTTTATATATTTTTTTGTTGCTAAAGCATTAGCAAAAGTATTACATTTAAAGAAAAATATTAAGGGAGTAAAAATCGATGTAATCAATATAAGAGGTTAATTACACAGTGTGTGGTGTCCCAGGAATTATACGTATAGCTTAGGGAGGTCTATTATTTTCTCTTTGTTCTTTCTCTTGTCTCTGTAGCTGTGTGAGCAAAGAATTCATTACTTGTGATTGGTGTACAAAGCTGTTCTTTGGCCGGTCTCTTGCTGTTTCAAGCCTGTAGTCTAGCAAACGTTCACACATCAGCACACACATACGCACACACCTCCCAGCAGAGAGGAAATGAGGAAAGTCTGTTATCAAAGTTTCAAGGGTGGTTTTAAAAATATTAATTCAAAAACCATGGTTACATTGGCACAATGTGAGGAAATGAGACACTCTCTTCATACGGACTCTCCAACACCCTTGTTCTCCTATTTTTTTTTTTTTTGTGTGTGTGTGTGTGATTCAGCTGCCATCAGCCTGCAGGAAAATCTACTTTTTGCAAGTTAAATGGTTTGCAGTACTCACTTGTAATAATCAACAATGTATATTTTTTTTACATTTTAGTTTGGGAAAAGAAAAACAAAGTCACTCCAAACAAATGACAAGTTAATGCATGTGTGTACGTTAGAGAGCCAGAATTCCCTCAAGTGCATTCGTTGATATTTATATGATCAGTTCAAACATATGTAAGCTTTGTTCATAAGTTTGTTGGCTGCAAAACACTGTTGCTCAGAGTGAGGTAGACGGTTTTGAGGTGAATAGTTTTCCACCTGGCTTCCATATCCCCTTTTCCCTGACAGAAACATTGGCTTTGGACCTTGACAGCAGAGAGTTCCTCCATCTGGATCTAATTCAGCCTCTTTAGAGGGGCATCAGAAGCTCAGGGGCTTTTACAGAACCTGTGCTCAATGCCAGACTTGGAATATCTAGATCCAAAAAGAGATCCAGAATTCTCTGATGGATTTCAGCTGAGCTCCAGAATATTTTGGACTCAAGTGTCTAGGTCTGGAAGACCATTTCGACTCTAGTTTCAGCTTCAGAAAATTGGTTTGCTGTTAGATCTATGAGTAAGAGATAAATATTTAGTAAACATTCTTACTGGCAAGCCGTTGACAGTTCGTTAAATGAAAGTGACGGTTTTTGTAATAACGTGTGTGGAGCAGTATGAAGTTTGTATAGTTTATGCAAAATAATAAATTTCTCAAAACATGGTAAATATGGAAAAAATGCACAAATATCCCCTTACATTTTTTTCCTGAAAGTAGTGTTAACCAACCCTGCTGAAAAACCATACTGTTAACTTATAACCAATAACTTCCAGATGGGTTCCTCCTTTTCTCCTACATATTTTCATGCATTTACAGATTACAACCTTTTTTAATTCACTGACCATCCTAAAATAGAGAGCCTCTCATTGGAACCTAAAAGTAGTTGTTCCATGCACCACATTGCATTAATTATTGTTTCCATGCAGAATGTCTCCAGTTTCTCAGGCTTTTGATGGTTTGACTAGTGAGCATTGTCTCGCCAAACTGGAACCAGCTGTCTGATTGGTTCATGGCTTCGACTCATGACATATGGGACATTAAAAAGCAGAGAAGAAAAGTTGTGCATGTATACTGAGGCAAGGTTTTCTGTCAGTACACCAGAACAAAGCACTGAATGTCTTAAATGCACATTTTAATGCAATGAAAGTGAAATGAGTTGTTTTTGAGCTTCAGAAATGATCAAACAAGCATAATGAAGTGCCATAAACATGATCTATTCAACTCATTAATTTAGGACTGGATTTAAAAGACCAAACGCGTCTCAAACTTCTTTAAACAGTGTTTCTGAAATCCAGATTAGTTCTCAAAAGCATTGGGCATCCAAGCATGGGCTCACAATTGATAGTAACTGTAAAAACAATGCCCTGCAATGAGTGTACAAAACAATGTCAGTGATGAGATTAAACAAAGGCGCAGTGGTGTAATAGAAGAAATAAAACAAGCGTAACATCCAACAAACTCAACACTTGGCTAATGGCTAATGTAGAGATGACTGTTAGGGTTAGGTCAGAGCCTAGTTACTATCAAGAAAAAATAATTTTCTGATGAATATTACTTTAGATAATAAGCCACAAAAACTGTAAGGGTGTAAGAGTAAGCAACTCCCAAACACTTGATCAAATGCCAAAGCAGCCTGTTAGCACTAGATGGGACCTATAACCTGGTGCCCTCAGGTCGCTCAAGCACTTGGGCACTGTGTGTTCTGTGTAATTAAGTCAAATGGAAAGAATTCCAGGGCTGTTTTAACTGCTCTGTCTCTGAGACTGTGAGAATTATTAGTAGCCCATCTATTTGCTTTCTCATAGATTGGGAAAAACTACATTTTATGTTCATAGCATAGTACTATCACAAGGAATAATAAGCAGTTATTCTACTACAATGCATTATAGTGTTAGTTCACCCCCAAATTCTGTCATTAATTACTCATCGTAACATGATGTTGAAGACTGACATGGAAGAGAATAAATGGTGGAATAAAGCAATAATTTTTGTTTTCTTTGCACCCAAAAGTATTCTTGTAGCTTCATAAAATTAAGGTTGAACCACTGATGTCACATGGACATTTTTAATAATGTCCTTATTACCTTTCTGGGCCTTGAACGTGGTAGTTGCATTGGTGTCTATGGAGGGTCAAAAAGCTCTCGGAGTTCATCAAAAATATCTTAATTTGTGCTCTGAAGATCAACAAAGGTCTTATGGGATTGGAACGACATGAAGGTGAGTCATTAATGGCAGAATTTTCATTTTTGAGTGAACTAACCCTTTAATACGGTTTATTTTATGGCATTGGTAAATTCTTTATTCTGACTAGTTGACATATGTTTAATTTGTTACAAAGTGCACGGCTATGCATTTTCAAAATTCCTTAAGTCGTAACTCATCCCTGAATATTTGTGCTACAATGATTAATAATAATTCAAGTCACGTGTCCTCAGTTATTCTTTAATTGTTTCTTACGCTTTATGTCGGGTCATAAAAGTTATTTCCAGAGAATTCATGTCAGGTAATTTTAGAATAACATGAAATCAATATGCTGCCTTCACTATCTCTTTCTCTTAATAGTTATGACTCCAGTTACAGCGACCTAGTTTGACCCTATAGTCACATTAGAAGAAGAAGAAGAAGAAGAAGAAGAAGAAGAAAACACTTTGCCATATGTTGCTGTATACTTATTAGTACATTAATCATAAACTGTTTCAATAATTACCATGCAAAAATTACTTGTATGCAGTTTTACTGTCACTCAGCTGTGGAGTTTTTTTTTCACCATGACCAACAAATTATTATTTAAAAGCATAAGACCAAAAGTGTCCAGAACCAACCTCATATGCCTGCAGGTTCTCTCTATGTATACTGTTTATGCAAATTTTTGTAAACTATTAGTTACAGCTGTTTCGTTGTCTCAACAAGCAAGATTGTTTTGGTAAAACAGGTTATCAGTTTACATTATGCCTGTGAGGTGCTGCCTATCTCAGTAAACTACTTGGCCAGAAAAGTGCTGAGTGTGATAAATCCAGTACTGCTCTGCATGAGGGAGTTAAACATTCTTCAGCTTAACTGATCGGATCATAGCGTGAGACAGGAAATGCAAGTCAAAAAACAAAAAACAAAAAAACAATTGTCAAGAGATTCAAGCCTTACGCTATTAATATGAATCAGTCAAAAGCCTGTGTCTTTGAGAAAAAGTGAAATCACAACAGTGAATCATATACTGCATAATCTCTATCCAAATGGGCTGTACTTCTATCAGTTTGTTAACTTCCCCCGTCCTTTGTAAGTTCATCTAAAAAATGTGATTTCATCCCCACTATAAACAGAGAAACAAAGACAAGCCAGAGCTAATTGGGTTTGACATATGTTTTGATCACAGGATTCATGATCATTATATACAAGTTGAACCATTTTCCATTCATGACAAAAGAAAAAAAAAGAGGGAAATCTTGGTTGTTTGGCGCAGTATTCAGTCTTTGTGAATACCCCTGGCGGAGCTTGCATTAGCGTAACCCAACCAAGGCCAAACAGAATAGCTTAAGTTCTAAGATGACAATGAGCACAGATGTCAGACAGTTGTGCACAGTTGTAGCCAAGCCAATGTTCTGATACTGAGCTCTCATGCTCACGAATGCTCCATGCCAATGTCACAAAACAACTTTTGTTAATTCAATATGAACAACTTCAAAATCCACAAACATTCTATGATCTAAAATCTAAAATGTGATCCTTAGTAAGCCACCTGGTGTGTTGTATAAGTGCTCTCAAATAGTGGTGACTCAGACTCATGTTCGACTTTATAAGATAAACTTTAAAGTGCTTTTACTAGTGTCACTTCATGCTAAAACTTTATTAATTGTGTGTGTGTGTGTGTGTGTGTGTGTGTGTGTGTTTGTGTGAGAGTATATATATAAGTGTGTTATGTTAATGTTATGTATGGAATCTTGGGCTCTTCATCTTAGTCTGATTCTGTATTCTATTTGATATTTTATTTGACCTTATTATTTTTAAAGCAAAATATTACTAAGTACACCTTTAGCATGAGCAAATCCTTACTGTCATTTGATCTTACCTCAAAAAGAAATAATATGAGTTGTTCTCCACGACAGTGTACGAGTGGCAGGGGAAATATCCCAGCCCGCTGACATTGAACCTGGACCCGGCTGGCACTTCCAGCATGCTGCCCCATGCCTGGTCGCATAGCAGCTCGATCTCCGCGGAGAAGAACAGATCCGTGTCGTACTGCCACGGCAGGTAGTTGTACACGCTGTAAGACTCCTTATGGAGAGCGAGCACCTTGGCAAAGACTATGATCTCCGCCAGCTCTGCGCGGCACGCTTCCGTCTGAGGTCTCCAGTCGTGGGGCAGTTGGCATCCCCATGATGCGCTCATGGAGAGCGCTAATATTAATGCAAGTAGAGTGCCCATGATACGCCGTCTTACCTTACTCGTGCAAACTGCCTAGAATAAAAGCAATTCCGCGCGGGTCACTGTTTTTTCCTTATATAAAAAAAAGAGTCTTCCAGGTCCGCGTAAAACGCAGAGAGGTAATATGCAAACTCTCAAATGCAGTAAAAGATACGCGTTGATACTAAAGACAGTTTAAAATGGGTTCTCTCTACTTTAGGTATAATGTATATCAGTGAATTTAGGATGATCTATAGGTCTTATTCCTCTCCATTCTTCACTGTGCGCTCTGCGCATTAGGCTGCGCGGGTAATGCAGAACACTTTAGTGACGCTCAGCTGTATTACATCTGCAGCAGAAAACAATGGCAAGAGCTTCAGTTCTGCTTCCATTTCACGCCTCAGCAATGTGTGCTCCAAGAAATCAGTGAAAAAAAAACAAGTATGATTAATATTATTATTATTATTATTGACAAAGTATAACACAGAGTTTCAGTACTGCAACATTGTCTTCTGTCACTTGGTGTCACTTTATTAATATTATTAAACGTTACATTAAATAATGTCCATATTTAATAATTTCTACCACAAAATGGACTGAAAATCTTCTTTATGTAAAGCCACGAAATGTTATGAAACATATCACATTCACACTACAGTTACTATAAAATGTTACCAGATTAAACACATTCTCAGCCCTTACGTCATGCATATGAGCTTTCCACATCTTTAACTCATTTTGGTTCCAGTTTGGCTTTGCTGCGAGGAAGCAAATAGTGACAGACCCTGATATGTCAGCCAGACCAATAAATCTTTCAATGTTTGGCCATTTTCGGATTATCGTCATATCGTTGCAAATATTCATGAACACTTGGATGGCCAAGAGATGTGTCAAAATGTACTTATAGTTTTGTCAAAGGATATTGCACATTTTCTAATCCTCCCGTATAATACATTTTGTTTAAAACTTGTTTTACATAATGCATGATCAGTTTTCTAAGTATTGGTGTCAGTGTTGCTGTTAGGTAAATTAGATATTTGACCTCTAAAAATAGCTATGAGAAGCACATCCACAATATAAAAGCACTTAAGTATAGTCATTATATGAGCCTGATGTAGTTTAGTGAGATCAGTTGCAAAAATATCCATACCATGCAACTTAAAAAAATATATATATATGTATTGTCTTAAAAACTATTTCCAGCATTACAACATTTTACAGAGGTTATGTGTACGGTGTACAGATCAAGATTTGACCAACCCCAAAGAGCAATTAAAATAATAAAATCCCATTTATGTTTATGTAGGAAATAGCTATGTCCTAACACAAATTTAAGTCATTTGTTTACTTGCAGAATTAAGGATAATAAACCATTTTCTCATTACATGAGGTTTAAGGTTAAGAATAAACATCTGACAGGTGGAGCGTACCCTCGAGCAAATCATTATTGCATGACGTGTAGTGACATGCCGAACATTTATCACTCTACAGGACGGCCCAAACCCAGAGGAATCACATTTCTAAATGACCTCATTAGGGCTTACTAAGGTCTGTGCTTGCAGGAACACTGTGAGGTGGTGTAGATGTTTTTAACTTTCAAAAAGATTTCAAAATATGTAATTCCTTCTTCTATAAGAGTGTACCAATCTGTACCAACATTATTCCTTTATTAAAAAAATAAATAATAATAATTATGGAGATTTTCTGAATGAAGAATGCATGTGATATTTCCATAAATTCTGGCTTGAAAGTGTCATTTTTTTATTTATTTTTTCAACTGTGATGTGTTTCTAGGTTGATTACTAGCAACGCAGCAACTGTAGATGACTTTTTGAATGACTCGTCTATTTGGATGAAAATACATTTGACTTGAAATAAAACTTTGTGCTAAAAATGAAAAATTTAGCATAAAGCCAAGAGCTAATACCAGGTTTTTTTGGTAATCCACTGTTAACTCTTGTGTCACGATGGTAAAGTCCATCATTTGTTCATGTCTAATCCAGTCTGCACAAGCTTCAAAGGGATTTAGATTCCTGCAGCTCAGATCTAATGCACAGAATAGACATTCACACTGGACCAAGATACCCAGACTTTGATCAGCCACGCGGCTCGTTCACTGGATCTAGCTGCAGATATACACACTGCTGTGATGCTTTTATTTCTGTTTGAAGGCACAGTCTAACTCCAGGCTGAAGGGCCCAACATCATCTCAAATTATCTGCACAAAATGTCAGCACATTTTTTTTTTCAATTTCTAAAAGATCTAATTTTAAAATGACTCATTGTATATGTAGACTTAGAATGTGGAAATATGTGTTAGTGTTTACCCCGAGCTTTACTGCCCCCTGTAGGTGTTTCACCATTAAGCCAACCTAACTAACATATCTATCTATCTATCTATCTATCTATCTATCTATCTATCTATCTATCTATCTATCTATCTATCTATCTATCTATCTATCTATCTATCTATCTATCTATCTATCTATCTATCTATCTATCTATCTATCTCTCTCTCTCTCTCTCTCTCTCTCTCTCTCTCTCTCTCTCTCTATCTATCTATCTATCTCGATACTATTATTTAACTCTTCCCACACAGTAAGCAGTTTTAGCCCAGATCAGGCCCAAATCTGGCTCAAGTGAAATCCATGCGGGCCAGATGTGGGCCGCATCTGGGCCGAAACTGCTTGCTGTCTGGTTTGTACCATGGTGGAAATCCTTTACCTGTTTTGGTGATTTTGATCGAAAATGACCTGGCTTTTAAAATTGTTTGTAAATCCCTCATTACACTATACAATCACCAAAAATCAGACTGAATCTGTTTTATCAACTTGTTTTCTTTTAATGAAACAAAAAAAAAAAATGAAAGGTTTTGTATTTTTTTTTTTTAAATGATTGTTCAGAGGCCTCATTGATCTGAATATATGCACCTCATATTGTGATTGAAAAAACAAACAAACAAACGTTACTTGTGGATCAATGTTGATCAGTTTGCCAATGTTTAATGTTTACTTATTATTATAAAAAAAAATAAAAAATAATGAAGACAAGTACAAAATTCTGTTTTTATTTATGAAAAATGTGTTGTATGTGTTGTAGTCCAACGTTCATTGTTTCAGTGATTAAATGCTAAATGGTTCATCTAGCTGTCATAAACTGTCAAGCACATTTATGTTTTTTACACATTATTAGTAGACTTTTTGTAAATGTGAATCTTGACTAATGAAGAGAATGTAGACCAACCAATGATAAACCATTTCTCTGAAATAGCTCTAAGGTTCATCACATGAATCTTTATTTGGAAAGTTTACACTGTATAGACAGAGGACAACACAAGAGTTAGAAATTCTGAAAATGGACTTATTTTTTAATTTTCTTTTTTTTTTTGCCCATAATCCTTTTTTCTTTTCTGTATCTCAATGACATTTTTTATTTTTTATTTTGGTCAGACCAAGAGTCTAACTGGGAATTCTATCCAGTCTCTTTCAATCAATATCCCACAACCAGTAATGTGTAAATTTGTACTTTTGAAATGGATCTTGTTTGTGAACAATAACACAAGGACTTTTTATTCTGAAGGCACTGATATGTTCATTGACAGAAATACTTGCATTTGAGAGATGAACTAAAGATTTTGAGGAAGTTGCAGGCTTTTGCAGGTAATCCATTGTGTGGTGCTGTTTGTAACAATTGTTTTAAGAAATGCAAATACTTTTTTGCCAATATTAAGGATGATTTGAGAAATGCCCCGAAGTGACTGAGAAAAACTGTACATTATATATATATATATATATATATATATATATATATATATATATATATATATATATATATATATATATATATATATATATATTACATTCATATTTTTTTATAGTTTGTGTAAAATTTACAAACATTTTGAAAATGTTTTTGCAAATATGTTTTAATATATGTATAAGAGCAATAACCTCAGTTAAGGATTTTGTAATTTAAATATGTGTAAAAAACTTTCTTGATGTCAGAAAATGTTACTGCATGTAAAATATGTTATATATATATATATATATATATATATATATATATATATATATATATATATATATATATATATATATATATATATATATATATATATATATATATATATATATATATATATATATATATATATATATATATATATTACAAAAGATATAAACTAGACTAGGAAATGGTATACAGTGTGGTTGGTTTAAAAAAAGACTAGCATAAAACTAACATGGTGGGTTTACAAACATCTGTCAAACATTGTAGTGTGTTAATGTTTTGGAAAGGCAACAATGTCCTGGAAAGCTGTACCTTCATGGGCCATTTATTTAAACAAATAGCATCCAGGTGGATCAATATTTTTATTTTGTATTTCTTAATTTTTTTTAATTTTGTAATTCACTTTCAAATGTCAGAACATTGTTTTTGTATCATAAAACTATTCTTACAAAGTTTTTTACTTTTTCTTTTTTTCTTCACATAGACCTATAACAACCCACATCTGTTATAGCACACACTCAGTTTTCTCTTTTAGCATGTCATATTTCAGCATTTGTGTAATTTGGCAGAAGGTTAGCATGCAGAAATTTCTGTGCAGAGTTTGTAATGCTCTTTTATTGTGGCGCTCCAAGGTGTTCCATTTCCTCCTGAAATTCATTCATTTGGCCTCGGCTTGCCCTCTTGGCTTTTGGTTCTGTCTCCCACGGTATAGCTGACACCTCACCATGTTTACATGCCTGGCATCGCCTTGCAACCCGCCGCCAGGGACGCCACACACACAGTCACAGGACGCGGTGTCAGGTGTGCCGAGGCTCTCTAAGGTGTTCCTGTGAACGAAAAGCTTTACCTGTCGACATCCTTAAAAACTCCTGCTCAGGTAGGAGAAGACAGTCTCCATGTTTGTCACATATCATGAGCAGAAAAATATCTAATGGCAAACAGGATGGTATTGCTAGTGACATATGAATTACAGCCAGGAATGAAAGCAGAAACAAAGTTATATTAAAGTTATTTCAAAGTTTACATTACTGCTGCATAATACATCTGATACAGTTATTTGAATGAAATATTCAGGAAAAACATAAGCTGTTTACTCGTGTTAGGATTGCAGCTAACTTTTGAATTGAGTTTTTGTAGATATACAGTAAATCAAGGATAGAAAGCAAAAGAATATTCCTATGCAGTTAATCTTTATTTATTTCTTATTATAATAGGACATCATATATCATCTGCATGAAAAATAAATCAGCAGAAAGTAGATTTAAGGAAAGAAATCTGGTAAAAAATAGTCAAAACGCATTGATTTTATTCTCTACACCATACAGGAAAACCATTATCACTAATGCTACAGGTTGTGTTGTATGTGTTTTGACATTATCAACAACACTGACCTAAACATGAGTGTATTAGATTGCAATGCCTTGGTACTTATATATATCCTGGTACTGAATGGTTATCATATTCATGTACCATGGCATTAAAACGGTATAGGAAGTCATTTCAAGAATATCATTGCATTTTCTTCATGCAAGTGAATAAAAAAGTATTTTTCAGGTCATGCTGTATTTTTATTGCAAACTTTTTGTAAAGGACATAAAAATAGTTTGTGTTTATATAGCAGATACTTTTTTTGTTTTGTTCATTTGAACATATTGAGGTACCTTTAAACTTTTGATAGTGAACGGTATATTGTGTACACTGAGGTTCATCCTTTATATTTGTGTAGTATCTAAACACTGTTCTCTAAAATGAATCATGTCAATTTAGCACCGTGACTATAGTGTCAAAACAGGTTATAACAACAGGTAGAGGCTTTCAGCAGCATTCTTTAAAAAGCACCAAAGTCGGCATCACCATCTATGTTAGAATTACGCGAGAAACATATCCATCTCAGACCGAATCATTTTCAGTGTGATTTTATATATATATGCAAAATTAAGCATCCGAAACACTTCAGGACTCTATTCTCTATACACATTCTATGATATTATTATAGCATCTGACATCGTTCCATGCTCTGAGCACCTGTGCTTGGATCCAGTGATGCAGTAGAGTGGAGTTTCCCCCAGGCTGTCTTTGTCTTTCCCAGTCTGTGGACTCTCACGAAGCCATGAGCCACAGGGCTACATGCCTGAGCCCTCTTCCTGTGGCTCGCCGTCAGGCCTCTGAGAGGTGCGCGAAGAGAAAAGGAAGTTCAGAGAAGCCCCACCAAAGATGGATCGTGTTAAATCCCACTTTACATGTTAGCAATTGAGACATGTGAGCATGCAATGGAAATACCGTACTCTCCTTCTTCCAGGAAACTATTGTAGTGATTACATATATATCAATCAAGTGCATATTATTAGAATATTACAGTAAAATATCACACATTGTGCACACAGCAATAATATCCTTACTAAGCATTTAGTCTTGTTACCCCAAAACATCCTAATAGTTTGATACATTTGAAGACTTCTTTTTTTACCAAATGGGTCTGACGAATAAACATAATTCACTGTGTCTTGCGTGACGGATTGGGGGTCTCACCGTGTGCACCCCTGCTTGTGATCCACCATTAAAGAACATCTTAGAGTTGTCCTGCTCCTGATAAAAATTAAAGAAATAAATACATAGATCAGCAGTTTCACATGGTGCTTTTCGGTTCCATATGCAACACAAATGATCTTGGATTATATATCAGATGCATCTGTGAGTAAAACAGGGTCCAGGCCCTTAAAATTGTTTCACTAAACCCCCTTTATTAAAAGGCTTATATATAAAGTGGTGTTAAATACTGACGAGATAGCTGCGGTGGGCTTTTGGACATCTGTAATCAACTCACGTAATCTGAGGTGGCCTCGAGTAGTTCTTCTGCCTCGCTGTCTTCAGAGCTGCAGCCTCCTTGTTGACATCTCACTGCCCGCCTCTCTCGCCCAGACCTCAGAAAGTCCTCTGCAGAAGACTTCCGGAGAAGTGCTGAAGAAAGTAAATAAGAAAATAATCCGTTTCTCATAGGGAACCTTCTACAATATAAGTTGGGGCGGGACAATACATATGGAGTTTGATTGCAATTGTAATGATCTATTAAAAAAATATTTTTCACTGATTATTCTACTGATAATAAAAAAGCTAACTGTATATGTCTTCTTTTCCTTAGAACTATTAACCATACTTTATTTAAAAACTGTGTTAATAACAATTATTGAAATCAACAGATTAAATGGTATAGATTAAAATTTAATCCAATATAAATAATGCATATAAACTAATATACATTGATATTAATAAGCACAAGCTTCTCATACCTGCTTCACAGATGTAGGTCACAAACGCCAGGGCGAGCAGCGTTAGTATCATCTGTCTGTGTGGCCCCATGTCTGATCTCAGCTCGGAGCTCAGACTCCTGCTGCTTTGTACCTGACCTGAGAATCAAGCCCCTCCCACAGCAGCATCTACTGCTGCAGCAGTCTATCAGAGGGGCGTGGCCTTCAGCATCTGCCCCCAACAGATCCAACTGGACCAAAACAGGAATGTAGATTTACATAAACCGAAGCACAGTTGAGCCAACACTGGGCACACTGTGCATCTTAAGATGCTATCAGAAACTATGAAATGTAAACACTGGTTTCAGGCCAAGCCAGCGAGAGACAAACGGCAGGTTTTATCTAAAGGTGTGTCACTGAATGTTATGCTGCTTACAATCTTTAAGTGCACTTGTTAGTTGGTACATAAATATTATACATCATATTTACTTACAAGTTTACATTGGTTTCTGTCTAGGCTTGTTTATACTGGTTTTATGATTGATTCAACACTTTATATGGTAGTCTATACAGCTAGTTGTCAAAAGAGGAAATTGTCGTGGGGGCTATATTTCAGCAAAGCTCAAATAATCTTTTAATTAAAATAATAATTATAGCCACAGAGTTATGAGGTATGTTATTTTGTGTGTTTTAGATGTTATATTTTTATTCATTTATTCATGTATTATTTCCACTGGCTAGTGTGATCATTTTGTATGGCATCTTTCATATTTTCATATATTTATGGTTTTGTTGTGTTTCATACCAGTTTGATTGCCTGTATTTTGTTTAAATCCTGTAATGAGCAGTTTAATGGTCCATTTTGGTCCATTACTCTAATGCATATAGTGTGACAACATATATATATGCATTGCTATATATCTAAAAAAAAAAAAAAAAAAACACTTCATCATTTTTCTTGGGCAATATATATATATATATATATATATATATATATATATATATATATATATATTTTTTTTTTTTTTTTTATTTTTTTTTTTTTTTATTAAGTAGCCTTACGCCATTGTTCAAAATACAAAAATAATACTATGCCAGTAAGACCTAGTAAGTTTTTTTGATAATATTTTAAATGAATAATGTTTAAGTGTAGCCTTGATGATACTAAGAAAGTTCTTTCATAAACATTTAATAAGATGCATAAAATGACAGCATTTTTAGTTTACACGTCATATTCAATAATTAAATTATTAATCACATTTGAATAAAAAAAAGGCATAGCAAATGCATTGTGTGCTGGCGTGGTTTGTATTTACACCTGTAGCGTCTCCCTGAAACACTGTGTTCATGTTCAGGCTGTTGTGTTGCCAGGAGTTCAGGTGTGCCATTGTTCAGTTCAGGTTTGCAACGGCCTCACGTCAAACAATTTAGCCCTTGTTTACTAGAGCACAACAAATCGGATCCTGAAGATTCTTAGGGATTAAACAGATTAGAAGTGGATAGCGTGTTTTTGTGGACAAAGGGGCTTGTGATTCAGGGTCTAGTGTTACCTGTCCCTCTAATTAAGAAGCTATCGAGAAGCTGGATGAAGGGCGAGATGGAGACTTTCCATCAGTGAAAAAAAGAAAAAAGAAAACAGAAAAACTCAGAGGACCCATTAAAGTGAAACCGAGCATGATAACCCCAAACCAGGCCTTGTGACCTCCTGTATCATCACGCCACTTCACTTTTAGACCATCTACTTAAAATTCACAACACACACACACACATTATCCTCTACTGTATCACTTTAGAAGTTTGTGAAATTCCACAACCTGGAAGTCTGGATGCCTGGCCCTGCGGACACAGAGCTGGCAGCATCTAAATAGTACAGGGCTAAACTTGATAGCTTATTGTTAACTTGTTGGTGCATTTAGATGGATCAAATGGTTTTCTTTGCATGTGTGTATTTTGCCAAAGCAGAATTACTTGTATTGGTTTGAATTAATTAAAGAATTGCAACTAATTTTTTAACGACAGAAAAATGTGGCACAAAATGAGAGAACCATTCATATCTTTATTCACATTGAGCATGTGTGCTTTTTCTTTATTGTGTAAGTTCTCTGTTTAAAACAATCAAAAGCTCACAGCTAAAGCTAAAAAAATAAAAAATAAATTGTAAGTAGCCAACTGTTCTATTCGTTTCATGATTTTGACTGCAACAACATGAGAATTAAATTAACATTCAACTAAAGTAACACATTGACTGTTGTATTATCCAATGGCCTCCGGAGCCAAAAAGGCATTACATATTTCAGTTTTACTTTGTGCTTCGAAAACCCAAACAATGTAAAACTGTTTATTAGGGAACATTTAATGAATATATGACTATGAACAAAATTCTATGCAACATACAGACCGCAGTAAAAGTCAGGCAAGCCCATCCTGTTGCATTATTTTAACAAAGGCACTGGAGTAAGCACAAACCAAAAACGTCCCTGTTTTCATACTGGTTTAACTCTATGACGTGTCAAGATTAAATGGTTAGCTTTGTAAAAGTGCATAATCATTTGCTTAATGGTTGTTGTTTGTTTGTTTTTTCCTTAGGAGTAAAATCTTTTTTGTGTGCACACTTGCAAGGTGTTATACTGCAAATCAAGGGCGATGAAAGCTGAAAATAATCATAGTTCTTATATTTTTCATTTAAAAGTGACAAGTGCTGATTGTTAAGTATAAGAGACAATGTTTAAAATTAGGCAATGAACAAATATTTTGTGGTTTGATAATAATACTGATATTGTTTGTGTAGTCGCCGCCTTTTGTTATATATGTTCTGCCTGTCATTTAGAGAGAAATAGCCTGTTTTTCACTCTGAAACTAACCCTGTTTTCACCTTTTCATCTAATGTGGCAGAACCCAGAACATAGCTGTCCATCCATGCATACGAACAAACTCATAAGCATCCTGGACAGTTTATCTTTAACCCATCAAGTCTGACCCAGAGCAGAAGAAACACAATTTTTCTCTTGGCAGTCTCCTGAATCCTCTTAGGCATCAACCTTCTTATAATGGGAAGGTGTAGCAGAGGACCTTTGGGTCGTGTCCTTATCTCTGACCCCTCTGAAACTCCTACAGAGAGAGGTGAGTGTTTTGTTGGTGTGAGACAGGAAGTAGAGAAGCAGAGTCGTGTGGGTGGAGTTTAGGAGCTGCAGCAGCTCTCTATGTTAAACACATGGATCCAGTCTTTGTTTCCGCCGCTACACCTCATTCTCTCCAGAACTTGTAAACGATGTCCGTCTCAGGTTTTCCTTCACTTTTATGAATTCCGGAGCATTGCAGTTGCTGTCCTCTAATCTTGCTTGCTCCTTCTCCAGCTATAGTACACAAGAAAACGTTTATATATGTTATTTGGTTGCTGGTTTTGCCAATAAATAGGATATATGTAAACATAATAAAATGTGTTTGCTTTGTTAGGACCTCTGAGATACATGAAACAATAAAAGAGGATATTGTCCATATCGTACACCAAGTGATTGTATGTTTTTTTCTACCTCCTCTAGTTTCTGTTGTCTCTTGAGAAGCTCCTGTTCCAATGGAGAGATTTTCCTCCTGGCCTCCTCCTCCTGCTTTTTTTGTTTAATCATCTGCTCTCTCTTCCTTTGCTCCAACACACGTTGCAATTCTGGCTTGTTCTCCACAACAGTACCTCTGAGTATAATAGAAGAAAATAGGAAATAAATAAATAAATAGCACGGAGCATTTGATTAACACGAGGTACTTAGATTGGACGAAATGAAACAGAAATAAAATAATAATAATAATAAAAAAATGGGAGAACTGAAACAAACTTTAGAATAGAACAGAATCACAAACAGAATAGAACTCAGAATGCATCACGTTATTAGCTGAAGCAGTCCTTCAGTCATCCGGCAGGTGGCAGTGTTGTCATGTTTAATCAGTAAATGTGTGCTGTGTAAAACTTTATATACACTGTGTGTGTATATATATATATATATATATATATATATATATATACACACACACACATGTGTTGCATCTGGAAATCTGTTATAGCCTGTAAAACTAGTGCTCATTTATTTTTTTTTATTTTTTTTATGTAATGCATAATATCCATATGTTTACTGTTGTTCTTATCCTTCAATGTTATGACTTCCCATCTTAGTCCTGGCTGAGGCACATCCCATTTATAATGGGCTCATTTTGACAGCCCGTGACATATGAATTGTGTGTTTGTTTGTCTAAGCGCAGTTTAACTGAATATATATGAGCCTTCCATCTATCACCCAAAGTGGATAAGCGCTCACGACTGTTCTCAAGGTGTCAAGCTCCTGCTAACACAAGTGATAATTATTAACTATAGTGCCAGGATAGACATATGCATACACACACACACACACACACAGACTGATAATTAAATTATGTGTGAGCTTGTTCTCCCCACAGTTAAGTGGCGCCACCGGTGCTGAGAGAAGGGAAAGGAAGTGTGTATGTGTGGAGTTCAGCACGTGTGGGAGTTCTAATTAGTATCCTTGCTAATTTAGATGGTGTCCTTCAAACTGAAGAGACAGCCAGACAACAACAAATAAACACAAGGGGCGGTTAATGAAGATAACAAGAGTGAGATCATCCCCCAAACAGCTCCTGAGAGCCCTCATAATAATAGCATCTCAGCTCTCGGCTATGAATAGTCACTTGCTAAACCTTGTTCAGAACTTTGGCATCGATCCGTTCCTGAAATGATCCACAGATGGTGTCTTTTTTCCTTTCATGGCTAACAGTGACATCTGAGACAAATTTGACTCTCCCCTTTAGCGTCTTCTTTTAGCATCAATTTCCTTGAGTGATGCCGTCGGTGTTTGGTGTAGATCTTTTAGGAAAGAGTTTTGCAACATCACTGGCCAATAAAAAGCTTATCTTGAAAAGGCTTGATAAAACAGGCACTGTTCTGAGAGTGACCTATTTCCTCCGCCACCCTTGTGCCACCTTTGATGCCCACTGTTATATGTGTGCATGTGAGATCCACATCTCTTTTTCTCTCTTGTAATGTGCTTTACAGATTGACTGTCTTCTGCAGGGTCTCTGAGCACCAAAGAGGCACAAGAGCCAACAGTGACTAAAAGATACCCGCTTAATGGCTGACACGGCACTGTGCCAGTAAGCTCTCTGTGGCTTGATGTGTTTTGTAGTGGCACAGAGGGCACACACTAACAAACGTAGCCACACAAACAGTGTCTTCTTCTCTGTAATGAAAGCCTTTAATAAATAGGCCCTCCACTCATGCTGTCTGCAACTTCATTGGTTTGTATTAGTCTCAGCACATGAGATAGCTGGAATAATACGGGGAACTATATATTGGTCAAAGTCAAGGATGTCTGGGAGTCTTGCTCCTAGAGGGCAGTTTCATTCCTGGAAAGCCACAAATGCAGTTTCAGCCCTAACTGAACACATAAGAACCAGCTGTACACTATGAGTACAGTATGACTAAACGCTGGTCCTGCAAGAACATTATAGTCCTGCCATAAGTTTGTCATTTTAGGTTTTAGATGGGTGCTCATGAGAATCCCGTTGTCTGCCTTCATACAGTATGTGCCCTTCTGAGTGGTATTACATCATTCAAGTTGTTTTTTTTTATTATAAAAGTGTGGACTAAGGGGATGGCCACACAGGGCACTGTGATGTATCTATGTGCATGGAAATCATTAGGGAAAGACCAGTAGGCAAATTTAGCTAGAACGCAGATCAAAATGCAACTTATAAATAGTTGCATCTAGTCTATCCTCAAAATTGTCTTACAACATAGTGAAGATGAGCTCTCTCTCTCTCTATATATATTAGTAATTCAACTCAAATTCTGAAAATTTTATATAGATTTTAAATAAATTGTAAATAAATCCAATGCACACAGAGTGAAGTAGTCTAAGTCTTTGGTTCTTTTAATTCTGATGATTTTGGCTCACATTTAACAAAAACCCACCAATTCACAATCTCAACAAATTAGAATATGATGACACGCCAGTCAGCTGACAATCACTGACACCCTTCACAATGAGTGTTAGTCACAAAAAAATATTGCCAATAAGCTGGCTGTTCACAGAGTGCTGTATCCAAGCATGTTAATAGAAAGTTGAGTAGAAGGAAAAAGTGTGGAAGAAAAAGATGCACAACCAACCAAAAGAACTGTAGCCTTATGAGGATTGTCAAGCAAACTGGATTCAAGAATTTTAGAGAACTTCACAAGGAATGGACTGAGGCTGGGGTCAAGGCATACAGATGTGTCAAGGTATTTGGCTACAGTTGTCGTATTCCTCTTGTTAAGTCACTCCTGTACCACATACAATGTCAGAGGCCTCTTACCTGGGCTAAGGAGAAGAAGAACTGGACTGTTGCCCAGTGGTCCAAAGTCCTCTTTTCAGATGAGAGCAAGTTTTGTATTTTATTTGGAAACCAAGGTCCTAGAGTCTGGAGGAAGGGTGGAGAAGCACATAACCCAAGTTGCCTGAAGGCCAGTTTTAAGTTTCCACAGTCTGTGATGATTTGGGGTGCAATGTCATCTGCTGGTGTTGGTCCATTGTGTTTTTTGAAAACCGAAATCACTGCACCCCTTTACCAAGAATTATTGGAGCACTTTATGCTTCCTTCTGCTGACCAGTTTTTTGAAGATGCTGATTTCATTTTGCAGCAGGATTTGTCACATGCCCCACTGCCAAAAGCACCAAAAGTTGGCTAAATGACCATGGTGTTGGTGTGCTTGACTGGCTAGCAAACTCACCAGACTTGAACCTCATAGAGAATCTATGGGGTATTTTCAAGAGGAAAATGAGAAACAAGAGGCCAAAAAATGCAGATGAGCTGAAGGCCACTGTCAAAGAAACCTGGGCTTCCAGACCACCTCAGCAGAGCCACAAACTGATCACCTTCAAGCCACACCAAATTGAGGCAGTAATTAAAGCAAAAGGACCCCCTATCAAGTACTGAGTACATGTACAGTAAATTAAAACACTTTCCAGAAGGCCAACAATTCACTAAATGTTTTTTTTTTCTTTTTTTTTTATCAGTTTTATGAAGTATTCAAATTTGTTGAGATAGTGAACTGGTGGGTTTTTGTTAAATGTAAGCCAAAATCATCACAATTAAAAGAACCGAAGACTTAAACTTCTTCAGTCTGTGTGCATTGAATTTATTTTATACATGATTTTCACAATTTGAGTTGAATTACTGAAATAAATTAACTTTACTTCTCTAATTCTAATTTACTGATATATATATATATTGTTGGAGTTGGTTGCAAATCAGGACATCTAAATTCTTAGTGGGAACATCTTGTAGTCCCCAAATATCTCAGTTGGAGAAAAAAAAAAAAAAGTTTTGATTTATTGTATTGTTGTATTGATTTAGTGTATTCTAATTGTCAGTGCTCGTGTGACCATTTATATTGTATACATTTTGGAATAAAGCTAGCCAGAAATATGTTGAATGTGAAATCAATTTGATTCACTTACCATAATCAGATGAATGCCTTCCGTATATCATATTTGCAATCTCAGAACTCTTAAGTAGAAAATTTCCAGTTAAACTTAAATGTCTTGCTCAGGAGCACATAGATGATATGGCTCTATTTTGGTTGGGATCGATTTTTTATTTACCAACCTACTCTAAGAAACATATAAAGAAATGTTCCCCACTCTGAACGTATTATTTGCCATTTGGCAGATGATTCACAGGGACTTGCATGTAAATTTACAGAACGTAACAGGAAAATGCCAATCAGTCTATTTTGGACTCATTACCAGATTGCAGAGAATGATCACAGAAGCCATCATGGACAGTCTGCAATGGATTTTTCCTCATCGCAAGATTGTTTATGTACTGTAAACTTGTGTGTCCTCATACCGTTTATGGTTCATAAGCAGCTCCCGATGAAGCTCCTGGTGGCTTTTAGAGGCTTTCACTGGATTAATCAGCTTTTTAGGCTTGATGAGATCATCGTCCTCTGTCATGTAATCAGGCTGAGGAGCATAACTGGCCAGTGGGGGGATCTCACGATGAGGGTAACCGAATGGATCCCTGTCCGGGGTTTTCGGCTGATGAGGCTGTTCCCATTGGATGTCTGCATAAGCTGAGGCTGAGGACAGAGAGAAAACAATGTGAGAGGAAGGAAGTAGCCTTTTTCCCTTTTGACTTCTTTTTACTGGGAGGAGAAAGGCAAAGAGTGACGCAAAATGAGAACATGATAAACAGCCGGAAGTAGGATGGTGCAGCATAAACAACCCACATCAGAAAGCCTGCATTAACTACATACAGCTTGTCTCTGCCAAATTTAAATTGATTTCAAGTGAGCTGAAACAGGTTTCCTGAAGGTAGCAGGTGGACATGGAGTGTTTGTGTTCCTCTGTGTGAGTGGAAATACAGTTACTCTAATTTCCTTCTGTTGAGTCCAGCTATTTGAGGATTATATATATATATATATATCACCACTAAATGACAAACTCGTATCCAGATCCATAATGCAAACCAGCCCAACTGCATCATGGGTAGAGCCACTCCTCTAGGGCAGATTAAAAGTGCAGTGATCTGTGCTAAAGTGACAGTAGATCAGGTGTCATATGCATTGAAGCTTGCTTGGAACAATGCTATGCTTGGAGGAGGAACCAGAGACAGTCTCCACCATTCAATATTAAAAAAGCTGAGCTCAATTCTTAGCACTTCTCAATCTGAGTGCATGAGAAGAGGACAGGGATGAAATGATGATGATGTTGATGACAGGCGAGATGGTGAAGTGAATTCATGCATGTGAAAGTATTTGTGACCTAGGGTTTAGTATCAGAGGTTACCAAGTTCACAAAACATTTCTGAGTTTTAATTAGTGTACGTGTGTGTACTGGTATTCCCAAATGTAATGTGGACCAAATGTCCCCAAAAGAATAATAATACCATTACATTTTGACCTTGTTGGTGGGATATATATATATATATATATATATATATATATATATATATATATATATATATATATATATATATATATATATATATATATATATATAAAAAAAATAAAAAAACTTATACATAAAAACAATTACACCTATGGAACAATCCCATAAAACATGAAAACCAGTCATGGCGTAGCCAGTCTTTGAAAATTAATGAGGTCCAAGGGGTTTCTAACACCCCTTATCATAGAATTGTGCTATAATAACCCCTATAAATACAACTTAATTATATACCCTATTTATTGCATCAAAGTTTGTTAATATTATATTTATGTGGTGGATAATTTTTTCTGTAGTTTATTATTCATATTGCCCACCAAACGTGTTATGTTCAGATAGCCAAGATTATAAAAGAAAATACCTGCCAGTTAGTTCCAGTGACGCAGAAGTTCAAAATTATTTCAAATATTTTGGAAATTATATAAAATAATATAATCAATGTTATCGATAATGTTATCGCTGACCCTAAACCGCAACTTCCTACTTTATTAACTTTCTAAAGTGTCAAATTAAGTGGAAAAACGAGTCAAAAGACTTATAATAGCTGCATCTGGCAACACGAAGGCTGCGTCTTGCGCTCTCGCTGTAGACTCGTTCACTTCGGAAGTGTCTCGCAGCGATTGTTTTCACACCATGGACGCTAAACATTCTGAATCATGCAGACATTCAGATGAGGAGTTTAGCAGCAAATGAGTCAATCAGAGAACAAATTTTATTTTCCAACATGAAAAATGTACCGAGGTCCGGAGGACCGGTGACCTCATAGCTGGCTACGGCCATGACACCAGTGTTTATGTTTGTTTATGTTTATGCTTAACAACCCAAGAAACCACCTAGCAATGTATTGGTTATCACAGTAGCCCACAGTGAAAAATCACCCGCAGTGAATTTTGTAAGAAAAAACAAACAAACAAAAAAAACACACATTTAGAAAATCTAGGTAGAAATACAACTGTACTACCTTGATGTGGCTCTTTGAAAGATAAACAAAATGTAACATATGGAAATGCAGTATTTATCAGAAAAATAAATATATAGGAAATCTGTCACAGTCCACAGACTAAGGATAATGAATCCATGATCACTGGTTGGAAAAGATTGTGTCATAAGTGGGGCTGACAGATTATATATTGTCTTTTGAAGATGCAAAATAAAATGCATTATATAATAGAAATATATATATAATTTTTTTCTAAAAAAAAAAGAAAAAAAAAATTAAACACAGGTCTACATATAAGTGTGTCTGTGAAATTAGAGTTAAGTATATGTGGACACCAGGGTTAAAGTGTTTATTTCATGTTTGTGTCTGCAAAGTCTCTTTTAGTAATGACAAAAGAATGTGTTGCAATGTCTACTTGCTTTTAACTGAATAAACTGTGTGAGCATGTAGCCAACATTAATATTATGTCAAGGGAGAGTGTTGCGTCATGGTTATGAAATGCAAAAGATTTTGTGTGCTAGTTCAGAGCTTACAGATAGAATTCAATATGAGATAGGAGTACTAATACATACACACACACACACACACACATACACACAAGTGCCATAGTACGTTTTGTATTGCTACACAATCTGGCGTTCTGAAAGACTGTCCTTGATCCCATCGATTAGAGATCAGTAACATGGTGAAGAGCAGCAGAGGTGGACTGTTGTCTGCTCTGAAAGTGAATATCCTTCTATTATGGGCATAATGCATTTATCAGCATCCCCCACAATCCCAGGAGCTACACAGACAGGGAAGTCATGGGTTTCTGCCGATCAGATCTGAGCCCATTTCCAAGAACTGCAGATGATAAAGAGTGAGGTTAATTAGATTGGTTTGGTGTCTGTTTGTGTGGGACTACAGCAGGTGTTTCCTTATATACTCAGCAGAACTGAAAGTGATTCAGTAGGCCTATACATAGAAAGTATGCTAATATGCTTTGAGGGACAATATATGTTAACGCTTACAGAACTATGCTTCAATGATGGTATCATATGGTAATACAACACTTTAGTATGACATTTTGATATATATTGGACCTAAAAATGAAATAAACTAATATGTACAGCCCTAAAAGGAAAAGATACTAATGATACTAATGAAGGCACATTCAAAATATCTGGATTGCACTGCTATATATTTAAACAAATAATTGACACTTTAACATTTTATTTATTTATTTTTATTATGAAGCCCCTCATAATATATATCTTATGTCATATTATCTATGCAAATTTTACACTAATGGTAAAAAATAAAAAAAAAATAAAAAAATAAACGTTTTTCTCTACTTTGAAAAGTAAAAAATTAACAGATAAATGACATTCATATTTTAAATGTGCTTTAAGGATCCAAATTAAAATTAAAAACGTGTTTAATTTTTTTAAATCAAATAAACACATACATAAATGGATAAATAAGTAAATAAATAAATTAATATTTAAAGGTAATTTGTGAAAGGAATACTAAAGCATGCTAACTTCATATCAGGTAGGACAGTTAAGATTCCTCTGCATCGCTGAATTATGCCACTGACTGCCAGGTATTCAGCCTTACAAAGACCATTTTTGTTTATACAAAAAAATCCTCTGTTATATAAGAAGTTTGTTCCCAGAATGGATTGTATACAAACAGAATGCTGACAGTTGTCATGGCGATGTCAGCATTCTCAGAGGATGCCCTGGGATCCCATTCTCCCATGACTGTGTGTGTATGTGTCTGTGTGGAGTGAAGCGCTATTTCCCATAATCCCCGCTGAATGCTGGTCCTTGGCAAGCCATAAAATTTAGGCACAGCTCTCAGACAGGGGATTTGCATTATAAAGGTGCCCAGCAAGAAGCAAAGCAGCAGTCTCTATGGGCAATAACACAATATAACCCATTTCAAGCATCTAAATGTAGTCTGGACGAATGAATAAAAAGAGTTTTTAACATGCAGTTTTGTAACTTTGTGTATTTTTTTTTCTGTGATAGCTAGCTTTTATTGATTGATTTATTTAGTGTCATTTTACTCATATTAGATTAATAGAATAGAATAGAATAGAATAGTTTGAAAAAAAGATGACATATATATATATTTTTACCTTTAAGACTTAGTTCACAAAGAAACTGCTTAATAGACTTCCAAAACATGTTGGTGAAAGGTGTGTTTGTTTAAAAGCTGGGCATACAGAGATGGATGATTTAAGATAACTGTTCAAATACACAAAGCATGGTTTATTGGTGTCGATCACGATCAGGCAGAAATTCATTTTGGACCTTGTGCTTTTCAGCTAAAACAAACACACAGCATGATACTGCTGGTAAAACATTACAAAAAACTAAATTGTGAAAGATGACCCTGCTTTGCCACTAAGATGTAAGGACTGATTTATCCTGTGAAATATTAAAATACTACATCTTTATCAGCAGCCGACAAAAGTGCATAAAGTAAATGACAGATGGTGACTTTGTAATGACTACCAAATAGTTTTGGGAGTTTGTTTTCTCACTTTAAAGCAAAACACCATGAGAAACAAGTTGGGCACTATGCCCAGAGCAAGCATGGTTCCCTGTTTCTCACTGATTTGTTCAAGTGTCATTCCTTTGCCTTCTTAGCTAGTCTTCTATTTGCTACAGCAAATTCTTCTAAAAAATAAAAAAATAAAAACATTATACATATGTAACTTCACTGTCATTAAGTTATTACATTGCAATACTACAATGTACACTGCTGGAACTTATTTAAATAATATTAAAATTATTTTATTCTACTATAAGAGTTACACTGTTCTTATCATTGGTATTCTAATAATACCATTGAATCTGGTAAAGTTCCACTGCATAACATTAAATCAGCATCCTGTAATCTCAGCTGCAGTCTTACCTGACTTAACAAGCACATCTCTGGGTCTGCTGGGCTGGCCCTCACGAGGATAAAAACTGTGTTCAACTCTCTGGTCCATTCTGCTGTTTCCTGTGTGTGCGTGTATGTGTGTGTAAGATATCCTACATGTTTATGTGAGGGCTGGTTCCCCTGAGTTTCTGCTGTTCTTCACCCACATGCCTCTGTTCTCACAGTGTAAACAGTCATGTGACCACTGGCTATCAAAGCCACACCCCTCCTGCTCCTCCCAACTTTATTTTTTTTTCACATACACACTCTCTCTTTCTCAGGAGTCTGATGGGATTAGTGGAGGGCTTAAACCCTCTCTTTTGCTCTTCTGCTAAATCTCACATTAACCATTGGACTACCAAAAAGCTTTCATCCCTCTCAAATTCATACACTGAGCAATTTAAAATAAGTACACATACAATCACACATTGTTTACATCTACAATAAAACAACATCTCTAGACATGATCATTAGTTCAGGCTCATCTGAACTTCTTTATCTGCAGAATTATTTTATATATATATATATATTTCTTCTCTTGAAATAGGGCATCTGTGGGTATTTGTTGGTCATATACGACAAGAATGACACTATGGCATGAACAAAGTTGTATATAATGATGTGTGGAACTTCATCTTAGCATGTAACATTATTTAAAAATGTATTTATTTATTTGCCATAAAGTGTTACAACATATTAAACCAGTATTTTTTTTTTACTTTTTCTTTGCAAAATGTAATTATATAATCACCAAGCTCTTATACAATTTTGCATATATACCTATTTCCAACTATATCTGCATAGACTCAGTATACTTGTGTAGGTCGGGTGATATATACTATATAGCATATCTCAACTGCTTGATTGCTTGAATCACAAAATGTGAACTATTTTATCACTCACCTCTAATCTGCTAAAGTCAACTATAAGGCATATTTGTATTAAGATATTCTATACAATGATATCATGATTTTCTGCAATGCTGCCGCTATACAGGTACATTTGACTTGACTTGATCGCTGCTCTACTGTATATTATTAATACAGCAAGTTTGAAGTGTCCTGCCAAACAACTAAACTTTGCCTTCCTTTTGTGATGAACATTTCATTTTGAATTCTTTTTAGGTTCAGTGGCACATGACAAGTTTAAAAGCCTTTATTATTATTTTATGCCAGGAAGCATGACTATAACTCGGGAGTCTTTTTGACCCAGTCATGATGTGTCAAAAAACAAGGTTAAAGACATTCGGATGGAACAGAAGGAACCTTGGCAACATTGCATTGTTCCTCTGCAGGGCTGTTGGGTGGCTTTCATTGTTCTCAAGGATGCATAAGTGTAGACTTACCCACTCCATTCAGGTGCTTTCCGTTTTTCACACTCTGCTGCTTAATGTTGTATGTCTTCTGCTGTGTGAGAGAAAGACAGAGAGAAGAGAGAGAAAAAGAGGCTTATCAGCTTACTAATATTCACACCAATCTCATCAATCACAGCATTACTGACTCTCTGTCTGCTCGCACTTTCCTCCAATTGATTTAGGATGTATTATGAGAGTCTTCAGTGGTCATGAATGCTGGAAAGGTAGAGGCACATTAAATATGCTTCTGTCACTGTAACATGAAGCCAGCTGTTCTGTTTCTTGCTGTGCAATGCTTTCAAGGAGACGCGTTCTGTGCTCTATAAAATAAAGTCAGAATCTTAGGGTGAGCGAAGAAACTTCTTCCTTGTTAACCACTACTTACATTTAAATTAATCACTTGTTGCAATGTACTTAAAAATTCATGCATGTAACTACAACTGTAATGAATTTCTGTAATACATTTATAATTACACTGCTGACCTGTCCCTTACAACATAACCCACCCTTAAACCTATCCACACCACCAAACCTGCTCCTGACCTTACCCATAACCCATATTTATTGGGCTTTTGATATTTCCTATTTCCTAATAATTCAAAATTCCTTGTGCTGTTCCAAACCTATATGAATTTCTTCCTTTATGTAGAACACAAAATTGGATGTTTAGAATGTTCAATCGAAAGGTGTTCCACAACATTTCCACTGAATAATCACTGCTTTCAAGTCAAGCAGTTTTCATATCTAACCCCAGTATTTACACTCAGTGTGCATGAAACCACTTGGTCTCAAATGTAAAAGTTTGGAGATTCAGCCCTGGGAGCACAAAACCTCTCTTCTTTTAAGTGGACCTCACATCACCCAGCTTTTCTACAGCATGCAGTTACAAATGAATGCATGAGGACTCTGGCTCTTTTCTGAGCTTTATTCAAAGCAGAACACTCGGGCTGAATGAATGAATATTGTTGAGGCAGTTGCTAGGAGAGGCCTGCTCAGGCTTGGTGTCTTCACAAGAGCCTCACTGTCTCATCGTTCTCAGTAAAGACATGGAGAGGAAGGAAGAAATCTCTTTAATTTCAGCCTTACACACACACACACACACCGCTTGCACTGTGTGTGCAATTATTTATGTTAACTATTCCTTTCACTCCCTTTGCAAACAAAACCAACAGTAGATTTTTCTTCACCTGCACAAATATGAATGTCATTTTCCTCTGAATGAGCCCACAGGCCTGACATAAAAAGGAAGCTTTAATGCGGTGTAATTAATTTGCCTCTTTTTAAAAGGGATTTGTTTCCTCTCATTGAGAGAGAGAGAGGTTTTAAATAGTATTATAATCAACAAAGACTTACTTAGAGGCTGAGAGATGCAAAGCCTCCTCAAGTAACACTGGAATCAGGTTGAAATAAGCTTATGCTCACTAAGAGTCAATCCATATTTGGAGCAGCGTTCCGTGAATGGTAGAGTGGTGTTTAATAGTATGAAGGAGATCTGAATTGGATTTATTCAGCACTGAATGCCCTCCCTTAATTATGGAATGGCCCTCAGTCCATTAAGCCGTGGAACTGGGCTTCATATATCTTCATTCTGTGGTGAAATGTTTCTTAAGTCAGTCAATATGTGTCAGTGTGGCAGTGATTATTCAGACAATACAGGTAGAAATAAACCAATTAGATGCCAAACAATACACAACATCTCTAGAACTGTGAATAAACAAAACAGCATATACAGTACAGTAGTATATAAAATAAGACATTATAGGAGTGAGGATATGGTAATGATTATAATTATTTGAAACCTATAATAGAAGTCCCCCCACCAACCACCTTTAAGATAAGAACACCGCCCAATACAGTAGTTACCAGTCTACCCAGTGGGCATCTGATGTTAAACAGACATTAAAATAACATCAAATTGATGTCAAAAACTCCACATGACGTTGACTTGATGTAAACTGAATGTCAAACACATTGACCTATATATACATTATACCAATTTCAGTGTGGGAGCAACTTCCTATTTTCATCCAATTAGCACTGGAAGAAGCTGCCGTCCAAACTGAATTGAAAATGATGTTACAGCATCTTAATCAAGAATATATAATCTAATATATGACATCAAATGGATGTCAATGTGCCCGCTGGGTGTTAGCTGGACCTGTGAACTTGTCTGACGTATCTGTACACTGTACAGAACATTTTTACAATTTATTGATTCTCCCCAATTCGTCTTTTACATTTTTTCAATGTTCTTTCAAAATACCCTTTACAATATTACATATGTACAATCATAAAGTCTCGCAGTTTTGTGAACATTGACTCAAAGACCAGTCACTAGTCAGGTGGCTATACGACATTTGACAACTGATTTTTTACAAAAAAAAAAAAAAAAACACGAAATAAAATATTCAGGTTTAACAAGTATTTTAACATTGCATCAACTACTGATGAACACATACGTTTTATTTTAATTATCAGTCAGTAGGTTATTTAAGCATGTATTGCTTTGTCTTCTTCTTTTATCTTTCATATGCTTTAAAATGCACAAATTCACATTTAACATTCCTTATTTACATAAAAAAGAAAAAAGGTTTTCATTAAACTCACCAACCCCCCTGCAGTTGTTCACGAACACCAGTTTAAGAAACTGTAACATAATGTAAGGTTTAATACTGTAAGGGAAACAGGTCAATTTAGCTCAAAGGGAATCATTTAAGATTTTAAAGGGAATTTGAACAGAATCACTGTTTCATGGCTGATCACTGAGACGCCCTGCGATTCAGTGAACGAGCCGTTTAACATTGAATCTGCGCTGGATATTAATATCCAAACTATAGTGAAAACACTATCAATTAGCACAGTAACAAGATCGGCAGTTTAAGACATTAACTAGTAAGCACAAAACACAAGATACTTCTCCTTTTCAATATGAATAAGGCTTTATTAGATAAATCTAAGACATATAAACTAATCTAACACATAAACGCACGCACACACACATTCACACATTGCAATTGCATAGACATGAACAGCCATCAATCACTTAATTAACCATCGCATTGAGTTCCTCAATGAGGTTCAAATTATATTAGATACACCAGTACAAATGTCTGGAGAAGTTACTTGCATCTCCTGTGCAAAGGGGGCTCCCTTTGTTGTTGTTGAAAGGGGGTATCCCGATGTAGCTGATTGGCTGGAAGTTCAGTAGTCGTTGAAGTGATGTCTTGGGAAGCCCGTGGTTGGGCGTTGTCTGAAGACGCAGAGTTGTGTTGCTGGTTTAAGTTGAACGGGCACTTGAGGTCAGACTCGGTGACATGGCGTTACAAAACTTATCTCAGAACACAAAACTCTCAAACGGAAAAGAAAATAAATAAAATTTGACGAGACTAGGTGGTGTTTCTTCTCATTGTGGCTAAGTAGCAGCAGGCGTGCAGGCCGAAGCACGCTGGAACCGCACTCAAAGAACAGTGATGACTAATAGCATGGCTAAAAGCTAAAGCTAAGAAGCAAAGCTAAAACTAAAAGCAGAATTTTATGGTGTGCTGAGTATTTAAACTGGCCTGTTGGCCACACCTCAAATGTTGTCTTGACCAATCAGATATTGTCTTGGCTTGGGGTATCATAAATCATATGTTATCTTATCAAGCATGTGGTCCGAATTTTGAATATGGAGTTAAGCGATGAACTTATATTCATTTATAATTCATTTTGAGTTCATTTTGCTCCATTTATATCCAGAAAAGACAGTTTCTGTGCCATTCTCTGACATAAAGATTTCTGCGGAGACCAGAGGTTAAGAGGTCCCCTTAGGAATTTCAGTCTGGTTCTGCTAGGTGGGGAAGTCAATCCAAGGATCTTGTTTATTACTCTCATGGGTTATAATGTGATGTCCGGCGTTGCATCTCAATTATTTGCCCCAAATTTGACAATCTCTTCTCTGAAATGAAATTGTCAATGATTGTTCTAGTGGTGTTAATGTTAAAAGCTGTTCTTTTAAAGAGTTGGTTGGTTGGTTATCTTGCTTCAGACTTGTGGCACGTAATGATTTATGACTTCCTGTTGCCTTTCTGAGGAATTCGGCTTGTGTTTCAACCACAGTCTTGATCGACTCTTTAATTTGTCCGGTTCGGGTTCTGAAACGCTACAATACACCTCATGTTGATAATAACAATTGAATATATTCTATTACTCTTTGTATTTATTTATATCAATATGGTACAAGATTATCCATATTTAAATCAATGTGATGTACAAGTCAAAAGTCATCTAAAAGTCATCTAAAAGTATAGTTGGATTATGTAAAATGTGCAGTGTAATACTACATTAAAACATTACTAACTAGAGTTTTACTTTAATTTTACCATACATTTGATTGGATATTTTTTAATGAATAACATAATGAAGCATATTATGTGTAAGTTTATATATGGTACAGTACTATAGTTTCACCCAGTGGAATATAATGTAGTACTGCAGAGAAGAACAACAAGCTCTCTGAAATCAAAGTTGTCCTCTCGCCTATCACAAGGGACAGAATTTAGGCCAAAGCCAAAGCAATCTGGCATCACTAAACCTTGAGGAGAGCCGAGCGTGACCTCCGCTAGAATGCACCATTGTCCTCCGAGATGGGCTGGATGCCACGGCGCCTCACCTGTAGTGTCCAGTTACTGGCCGAAGTGATCGTTTGACCTTTCTGCTTGTGGCCCGTTCTGATCTCTCATGTTTTATTTACGCTGTTCAGAACGCGCCTCCTGTACCAACGTACTGGAAAGTGATATTGCATCCTCACGCATAAGTCACAAACAAAAAGGGTTGTTTTTAATAGATTTTGGCCCTGCTTTGCCGCTCCGGTTTCAAGCTGAGGGGTTCTCAGGTTTCCTAGACAACACAAACAATTAGCAGAGGCCACGGAGGGAAGAGGCAGCCTGCTAATTATCCACGGAACCTACTAGAGAACACGGGCACGGATCAACGCTCCAGTCTTCTGCAGGAAACTATTGCGGCACCCCGACAAAAACTGAAACGGACTGTTTTTATCTTCAATAAAATATATTTGATCATTCTGATTACCACGTGTGGCACAGTTCTGCAGATTTCAGTGGTCTTGCTCCAACGCCTGGGCCTGAATCTGAATCTAAATGTTGCAATTAAACAGACGCTTCGGGATCCCTAAAGGATTAGTTAAAAAGGTTCCTTCCCCTTATGGCCATTATGTGTTTTACTGGCAGCTAATACCTTGTAAACTATACAAGATCAGAGTCCATCTTCTGGTATCCTGTTGAGATGAAAGTAGGTGGAAATGGTAATAAATCTTGGGCTGCTTGGGGCCATTCTATTAAAGAAGTGAACGTGTGTGTAGTAAAGTGTGTGCACATCTTTGTGCAAACCAACATCAATGCCACTCGCTCTCCAAATCACATGCAGGGTATCAGGAAAGACTGTTGTTGGACTTTTAAAACATTTGCAGAGAATTTGCGTCTCTAAATTCATCTGTGATTAAACAACTATTTCATCTGAATATGCTGAAAAGAACCCATTTTGAAAAGGAGTTCGTCTTTGTAGCTTTGCAAAACTCTAATCCAGGCTACAGCCTCACTTGAAATGTACTGTTCGACTGGAAATCACAGTGAATATTAGCAGTAGATTAACAGCTGTTAATACAGCCTGCTCATCTGTGGATTTAGAACGGATTTTTTCTCTCACTTAATCATCACATATATGTGAAATATGTATCACTGAAATGATAACAGCATGTAACGGGAATAAAAGTTTTGCCCTTCAGCCATTTATACAATTAGCACCTTATTTATTCAAACCTTATATATTGGCCTTATGTTGTTACACAAAATTGTTTTATAGTAGACTACAGTTTTTAAACACAAAGTCTTTTTCCAGTAAATCATATGCAGATAGCAGTCAAATGCATTTTCAGATTTGGGCTGATTGTGCCACCTGGTGGGGAACACAGTCCTACAAATAAATCAGTACATATCCTCAAATGCTCAGTTTATGTAATGCCTAGATTAATTCCTTTAATGCCATACCTATACTATTCACAGACATATATAAACTGTGTGTCATCAGATATTTTTGGAGAAATATATCTTATTTCATATGCCAAAAGCAAATCAGCTGCATACTGTGCATCAGCTCTGCTATATGAGTCACAACTGTTTCAGTTTACAAATGACAAATCTCTCGGGATTTTATTAAAGGAAAGTGTTTAACTCATTAACTTCATTTGAATCCTGCATGCAGTCATGTGCTGATTTTGATCAACGGTTGATCAGCTGGGGTGGGACAGATGTAAGTCTCCTATAGAAGATTAGGGCTAATATCAAAGGCCAAACCAAAAATATTGAAAGTGAAAACTGATTTGTGGTAAAATAGTTAGAGATGCATCTGAATATAATAGGGCACACATGCTTATTATCAGTACGAAGTATGAAATATTTAATAACTATAACTTACAACAGTTTTTATTTTAAATTATATATATATATACATTTTCTGGAATCTCTGACTGCAATAAAAAAAGTCATAAAATCACATGCAAAGTAAAAAAAAAAAAAAACACATTCATAAACCAGACGTTGCAGAGATCGTGCAATTTCTCATATTGCATGTAAACGGTGTTACACAAAATGTAATTGTTTTAGCTTGTTCTAGCTCTCGTTCTAACTTATTTAATTTAATTGTGTTGCTCATGTGTCATTTTCTACCTTCTTCTTATTTCCTGTCAAATTAAACAACTTCCAGTTTTTGGGACCTTATGCATTCCTCCGGTTTAACAGGATGATAAAAATCATTCTCAGGTTTTATGAACAGTGGTGAACCTTGTCCCTCACTTTTTTTCTTATTTGTAAAAATTCCTTCATTTGACCTAGTTTAACAGATACACAGACAGCAGAGAAGAACAGAACCTGTGATCAACGGACTCTATTGTATGAATCATGATTTTTATATGAGGTTTTTTTTTTTTTTTTTTACAATAAATAATTCTTGGTTATTCATACTGTTAGTGATTTTTACATTTTATAAACAGTGGAAGATTAAGTCTAATTTAGTGAAACAAAATGTCTAGTGTAAAAGGAAACATCCAAGCAGTCATTCTGTAACTTCAGCATTCCAGAGTCTCAGATTAACCTCTATCTCTACCTACAGCCCACAATTTAGCCTTCAAATTGAAGTGTTGTTTCTTATTTCAGAGAGTTTTTTTCATTTAATGGAGTGAAATGAGACCCGTACTAATGCTGAAAGAGAGTGACAGAGAGAGAGAGAGAGAGAGAGAGAGAGAAGGAGAAACTCTGCTTTAAGAGTCCTGTTTAAAGTCCATTGATCAGAGACTCATTTGTTGCCCAGGCTGAAGGTTCAGTTACTCGTCTCCAGGGTTCTTATACATTCTAGTCTGGACCCATCTTACTCTGAATCTGACCCACTTTTTCTCGTACACATTCAATGTCTGACATCAGCCAATCAAAAGCCAAGCCAAACTCTGTATTATTTCAGCAAAGTTAACTATTTAGGATTCATCTTTCATAACAAAATCAATAGAGATGATCAAATGAAAACACAAATTTAATACAATTAACATTAAATGAAGCAAAAAGCTAAAACGAAAGCTTTCTCTTATTAATGAAAACTCATATTGGGAGTATAATAGCCTAATAACAAAACAAAAACAAAAAAACAAAAACAATAATAAAAAGTTATATCAGCGGCATTTCATTTATAACAAAACATTTCAATCTGTCATATAGCAAAGCATACTGCACAATAATATTTGAGAAACATGTCATAAATTAATATATAATATAGCATAATATAATCTAAAATTAATAATTATAGATGCACCATGTAAGATTCCAAGATTACGCTCATATCATTAGCCTTAAAAGCAATTTGTAAAGTGGGTCACCTCAGGGTCGCATTATATTCTCTATTATCTGTGGAATAAATGAATCCGGGTGACGAATATACAATATTTTAGGGCATTTCTACTACAGTAGTGGTAACTGAAAACCTTTGTACTTTTGTGGTCATCCACACCACTAGATGTCAGTCCAACATCACCACACGCAAGCAAAAAATGACATAAAAATATAATACTACATCAGTCTGTTGATAATAAAAACAGTAAATAACACTTTAAATGCATCAGAGATCAGTTCTGTCTCCGATTACCTTTCTAGGAATCAGGAACTGCCCATGTACATAAACACCTGCTCTTTCAGAGTTAAATTCCTTCCCAGAGCGTGCAATTATTTTTAGCTCGACTCTTGGATCATTTAGAAAGGATTTTGCCTGATTGGTCTAATCTTCCTCAGTAGGTCTCTGGCACAGGAGGCATTAGCACAACTTGACATCCCATTTAGCAGTAGGGCAATCACATGCAAGTGCTCTGCTCAGGAGTCGGCTGACGTAGCTGCATTAATCCTGATCCTAGATCAGATTTGTTGTTATATGGAGAAAATATGATCATCTAGTATGCATTATATTTGTTGTATACCACATGTTTTGGCAAATGATATTGGTAAACCAAGTATTCCATAAATAAATACAAATACATTTGCACAGACAGAAATGCTAGGGCTAGTAGTGTGGTAGTATGCTATTACAAACACTGCCAAGGTTAGCACAGATTTCATTGGCTTGGATAGAATCCAATCTTTCCATATTCACTCGTGATTGAGTGAGCTTTGTGCAGGTGCGTCTCATCTCACCCATGCATGAAATGCCATAGCGGAAACACACGCTCCAGTGGAATAAAGCTTGTAACAGGATGAACATGGAGAAAAAAAAAACAAGTTTTGATGAAAACAACCGAATTAACCAGACACAGCAAGCTGAGCATGGCACTGCATTAGCTTGTATTAATAATCACAAATGTTTGCATGATTTCGCTTTACAGTTAGGCCTCAGTTCATCAGCCGATCTGAAAAAGTGAAAGAGGGGTCTTGTGATCAGAGGGTCTATAATCGTGAGGTCCAGTCGAGGTATTCAGCTCATACCAAGTGGCCCGGAAGCTGGCAGAGAGGATGAAATTACAGCTCTGACAAGCTGACATTTTCAGCTCTCTCACTGAGCACTGCTTTCTGTGCTGCACCTTAGACAACACTGAAGAACTCACATTCCAATAACTGTTCAAGGGGTGTCCTTGTTCATGTTTTACTTCAAATATAAGTTTTAATGTAGGATATGATCCTTCATGAATGAGGTGGATGTGAACCTGAAAAATAAGTCTACAGTCATGGCCAAAACTTTTTGGCAGTGCCATAAATGTTGTGTTTTGCCAAGTTTGCAGCTAAAGCTGTTGTGGTGTTCATTCACATTGTTTCTAGATTGTGTAGAGTCATCAGATGCATTTTAAATAATCACCATAAAAGTCTTGCAAGAAAGAAGCGCTTCCAATCATTGTGTTCTTGTTAGCAGTGGTTACCGCCGAAGAAATGGTCTCACATGTAAGGAAATTGCTACAAAGAATATTGCACCCGAACTAACCATTTACCAGATCATCAAGAACTCCAAGGAGAGAGGTTTGACTGGAGTGAAGGAGTCTTCAGGATGTCCAGCAAGCACCAGGACTGTCTCCTCCTGAGGAGTGAGCTACAGAATCGTGTCTCCAGCAGTGCAGAGCTTGCTCAGGAATGGCAGCAGATGAATGCACAGTGAGGAGAAAACTTTTGGACAATGCCCTGGTGTCAAGAAGGGCAGCAAAGAAGCCACTTCCCAGAGATCAACATGGTGTTGGCCCAGATCCGGCCCACATCTGGCCCGCATGAAATCCATCCTGAGAGCATCCATGTGTGGGATTGCTTCTCAACCAAGGGAGTGGGCTCTCTCATGATTCTGCCCAAAAGCAATGCCAGGAATAAAGAAAGGTATCAAAACACCTTGCAAGAGCGACTTCTTCCAACAGTCCATGAGCAATTTGGTGATAATCCGTGCATTTTCCAGCAAAGCAATAGTGATAAAAAAAAAGTGGCTTGAAGATTTCATTTTCATTACATTGAAATTTTGGATCCATGGCCAGGCAACCCCCCAGATCTCAAAAGGTGAGTGGACAAGCAGAAGCCCACAAATTCTGATCAACTAGGTTCCGAGAACTAAAAAGGCAAGAATGGATTGCCATCAGTCAGGATTTGGCCCAGAAGCTAATAACCAGCATGCCAGAGCGGATTGAGGGGTTATGAAGAACAAAGGTCAATACTGCAAATATTGACTAATTATATATGTGTATCATTTATTTTTTATTTTTTATTTTTATTTTTATTTTTATTTTTATTTTTATTATTTTTATTTTTATTTTTATTTTTTTACAATAAAAGCCTTTAAAACTTTGGATGCTTATCATTGTTTTTCAGTGTACCATAGACACATGTGGAAAAATAATCTACAAATACCGAAGCAGCAAACTTTGCGAAACACAAAATATATGCCACTGTCAAAATCTTTGGCCACAAATGTATATTTTGAGCAATTACAGGATGCTAATGTGGTCTGGCACCAATTTACATGTGGGACACTTATTTGTCCCGGAGAGCCATTTGCGTTTGGACATTGATAAACTTTTACTTGGGAAGCTTGTGGACATTTAGACAATAAACTTCTTAATCTGAATCTGTCAATTAAGTATTATTATTATTATTATTATTATTATTATTATTATTATTATACATTTCTGAAAGTTATGAACACTTTCACCAATGTCATGTCCACCACATCTCACACTATCACAGTATTTTCATTTCATTTAAATGAGATCAAATTACTTTAAATTTGGCTTTAATTACTGTAAATGATACACAATAAAATACTGTCTGCAAAGTGATATTTACCTTTTTTTATTCCTCTACACATAACGCTTTGTGTTTCATCTCAAGCTCAGTGACGCTGCTGTATACATACTATAGTGAACAAAAGCTGTGTATTAAAACAATCTATCAATTTTCACATAAAACATTGCAACAGTTTATTATTAATTAACTCTCAATTGATTATTTCAAATATGGAATGTGGAAAGTAGCTCAGATACTTAATTATACATTAAATTATAGTAATAAAGTCCCTTTTAAATAAATAAATGAATGAATACAGTAAATCTTGTTAACATAAAATTGGCCTAAGATTGAGAAACACCCACAGACACAATACACCTGTAACTGTTTCCACATGTTTGATCCATGAAGTGTATGAAAGCTTGATTTAATTCTGACTGCGACTCCTCACTCTGATGAGTCTGACATTTGATTGTACAAGCAAATAGCTCAGACATAGGTAATCAGAAGAGGTTCCTGTAGCCTATAATCCTCTCGTAACCCTCTCTATAGCAGCTGTCAGCTGTCACTAGCAGAACTGAGCAATGAGTCAACTTCAGTCACCACCACACCCTCCATCCACACCTTCCCAGCATGCAGTCCTCCCCATAGCTCGAATATTTGTCAGTGTTACTACTCCAATACCTCACTGGATGTCGCCCAAACGTTCAAAACACCAACAATCGGCTTTGGGGTTAATCCGAAACTTGTGGAAACTATGCAGTTTGCTTTTCTGAATTGCATATAAGGTATACAATTGTATATGATGTAAAATGTCAACTGAATGTGTCCTGGATTCAAGTGCATATAATGAACTCAACTGTTATTATTTAGACATTTTTAAACAAGTGCTCATTTAAAAGCATGAATGTCGACTTATATAACAAAATAACTTTAAATCTTTCTTAAATGTGCATTCGCAATTAAGTATACCTTCTGAGATACAGATAAATAATTGTATTTTAAAAGGTACTACTGTAAATACTGACATGGTTTAAAGACCCATCAGCAGTGCTTTGAATAATTGGTGATGATTCTGATATAACAGTCTTGTCACATGTTCGAAACAAGCCATGGCCTGTGTCATCCACTCAACAATCACCCAGTTACCTAAACTGCTTAACAAAAATTACAAAAGCGTACTTACTTTCTTGCCATAGGACGCCCCCATGCTGACACGTTGGGGCCGCTGTCTGTGTGTGTGCTAGGCCCAGACTCCAGAGATTTCCTTCTGATTCCGAATTCTTCTCCTCGACTGGAGCTGTGTCCACTTCGGCTCTACCAAGGAGGGAAGGAGGGAGGAGGTGCAGACGGAAAAGCCCTCTCGCTCTCCCTGGCACCTTGACAGCAGTCGGGTAGTCCAGCAAAAGTGACTAGTTGGATTAGATTATAATAACTAAGTCTCTCTGAGATTCTTTGGCTTGACAAAAAGGAGCAGCTTGTAAGCATGAGGTAGCTATTTTGTCATCATGGGTGTCTTAGCTTTAAACAAACTGAAGACAAACTGAGCATGTGAGTCATAGTAAATCAGACCATTCGTGGCACCTGTTCCTCCGCTTTCCTTACAGGACTTATCCAATGCAATGAGATTATGCTAATTGGCAGTGACAGAGTAGGAAGTCTTGGGAAAATCTCTTGGTGGGATGGCTTCAGAGTAGCTGTCTGGATTCTGATTTTTACTGCCAATATCAAGGCATGGGTGGTCTTCATTAATACTGTGTGTTTACTCTACGTTACAGGAGATACGTAGTGCTGAACAGTACTATGGTCAGGACGTACCATGTACTATGTCCCTTACTTCTGGCCAAAAAAAAGGACAGCTGAAAACGACTTTGTGATGTCATCAGACTGGGCTACATGCCAAAGTCATTTTCAGCTGACCTCAATCACAGATGGCAAAATTATTTATTTATTTGTTTATTTATGAAGCTATTAAGATTTATTTATTATTATTTTTAGACAATCTGTAGACAATTTTTAGATTATCTGTAGACAATCTGGAATATATTTCAAATGCTGATTTATTTATTTACCCAATGCAGTAAACGATAAAAACACCCAAAAAAAAAAAAAAAAAAAAAAATGTATATTCTTGTCACGGCAAAGTTAGATTTTCAGTATTATATATATATATATATATATATATATATATATATATATATATATATATATATATATATATATATATATATATATATATATATATATAACCCTGATACACTACCATTAAAAAGTTTGAGTGCGCAGGAGCAGGGGTTGAAATCAATGATCTATAAGCCCAATAATGCGAAAGGTCAATGGTGATTTTGCCCAGTGCTAAAACAAACGGAGCAGTACTGCCATCTGCTGGTGAGGACTTTCTATAGACATTACTCCTAATCTAATGTACAAATTGGAGTTTTCTGTGAAGCTTTTATGCAACGATTTGTATCATGAAAAACGCTATACAAATAAATGTGTATTGATTGAAATAAATGTGAAAGGAACATTAAACATTCTATAAGCAATGAAAACCATTCATTCATTCATTCATCCGAAGATGATCAGTCTTGCATAGTGATATCAACCTACTGTACCTGCAGAGTTTAGATCACACACTAATCAAATCTAAGTGATCTGAAAATTGAAGGCAGGTGTGTAGAGAGAGAGCAGGACTGAGCATCTCACTTCTGTTGTATTCCATTCAGAAGGGCTCATCCTTGTGCCACAAAGGGTTAATGCTTCAATGGAAAGAAGGGTGTAGAGAACCAACACCTTCAACCCTTCAATACCGTATAATGTCCTAATGTTCAACACACACTTACGTGGCATGACCTTTAACATTGATAAAGTTATTTGAACTCCACTCAGTTAATGAACTGAGTAAAATCCATTTTATTGGGATCCTTGAAAAACAAAAGATAAACTATATTTTGCATTGAGACTAAATTCCTACCTTTACTAAAAATTTGTCTTCATTGCAAATAAATGCAAGTTACATTATGTGTAATATTCTCTCAGTAGTCCATTCAAGTGATAATGATGGCCTACTACAAGAGAGTTCATGGTAGGCTGTCACACATTTAATTCCAGTGAATATTTCTCAAGGTTATTTTTATGTATAGACACATACCCTACAGTATGGGTTTTTTCTTTCTGAATGCATTCACCCCTGCAGCACAGCTTTACTCAAATAGAATTACATTATACATATATATATATATATATATATATATATATATATATATATATATATATATATATATATATATATATATATATATAAAGGAGACAGGCTAGTACAAAACAAAGTGCTAAGCTAAAAACAACAAAATAGTCTCATATAGCTTTTATGAATATAAAAATCCATAAGTTGGAGCAACTTATATATCTATATATATAAAACTAGTGGTATGCACAGTACAGCAAAAAAGTGGGATATGTTTTGTAAAGATCAGTTGCAGTTTAGTCCTATTAAAGCGCACGGCTTTTAGCAGATGATGCTAAGTCACCTATTTTCTCCTCTGTTCTCGCATCCCTTCTTGTTCTCGGATGCATCTGCAAAAGAAACAGTCCATAATTGGCTCTAACACGTCTTCGCTCCACTGATGAGGACAGAAATCCTTTCCTTGCCTTTACTTTGCCACTTATTCTTGCCGTATTAAGAGATGTCTTTTGCTTTGTCCTTTGAGGAGGAAAGATTTAAGAACAAACTCAAGTGTTATTTTTAACCAAAACAGTCCTTAAGTCCTTAAAAACAAAGAGTATCATGAACAAAAGTATAGCAAACGCACATGCATTCAGCGTCTGTGTCTTTGCCAGAAAAAACAAAATCCCAAATGCTATTTTGCTCACTATGCAGTACTACAGTTATTCTGCTGCTTTTGGGATGGAAATCAAACTAATTTATCACTCAGGGAAAAGCACAAGAATATGAAATGCACTAAGAACATGAACATTTAAAAAAATGTAAAGGCCACTAGAACATCATTCATTAATGTGTAATAACTGTGAATCCTTCAGATGCATTACGCACCATCTCTCAGTTTAAACGCATCTGGGTGGCATCTCTCAACTTAATAAAGAGTTCAGATTTTGTTTTGCAATGAAATTAGTTTTTTGAGAGTTAATACAGAATTTCATCTCATCAGACGTCAGAAAGGCCATGACATCTGCCAGATTTCATCTGAAGGCTGTTGCTTTTTTCCTCTCTGTAAAAGCGACTGCTCTTTACAAGTAAACTCGATCTGATTCACCTGATCCGAGATGTATCTGATGCTTCCCTTTCTTGAACTAGCAGAAAGACTAGAAACTATATCTGTTCATCCTTTTCAGCAGTCGTTAACATCCTCTACTTACGTACACTGAAAAGTGAAACACTGAGATCTCTCAAAAGACCCCAAAAATGCATTAGCAATTCAATCTAAGTGTCTTCTTTGATATTTGTAGTGGACCTCTTTTCTATGTTGACTTGCTAAAATAATCAGTTCCCGTGGTACCAGAGGTGTCAGACTCACCTGGGCCTCTGAGACCATCTTAAACCTTGTACCGCTAGCAAGGCTATTTTTAACCCAGTAGATAAATTCTCCTTCAGGGCTACAAGAAAAACCTAGCACACTTGGTAGCCGAACAATACAAGGAAACTCATACTTTTGTATTGTACGCCTTTAGTATGTTTCTGTCAGTCAGACAAATAACCACATGCACTCTAGCTATTGCTGGATGTTGAAAAATTGTGAGTTTCATTCATTCATTCATTTAGATTTTCGAATAAAAGTGCAGTCATACACATACTGTACACCACTTTGATTAAATGTATATTTGGAAGAGCACTAGTGATCTGTGTCCCCTTTAAAACTAGTCAAACACGGTATATTGCAGATCATGCCATCGACTCTGGTTCATCACGGTACACCAAGTGAGTCAGATCTCATTAAAAATCCATCTTTTTTTGCAAATCGACATGTTCTTAAAAGCATCTTTATATCCTAGTCTTGCTGTAAAGAACGATCGCCATTGTTTTTCCCCCAGTCTCAGTGGTGTCTTGAATTAAACAAAGACGAATGTCTTATATTACATTCTTCTGTTTGGTCTTTCAGAACAGGCATCAACAAATAAATAGGTTGGCTCGACCCAAAAAAACGACAATTATATCAGCATGTGCTCATGTTATTCCAAACCCTGCAAGACTCTCATTCTTCTGTGGAACAGAAAAGTAGTTGTCTTGTAGGACGTGTACAGTGTAAGTGAATAGGGACTGGTGCTGTGTAGTGCAAAAAAAGCTATGTGCTACTTTTCTGTGTGTGCAAAAATGGTGCAACAGGATGCATTATCAGATTTGACATCAAAGATCAGCCAAAGATGTTAAATGTCACACCAGACAGAACTGTAACTCTCTCTCCACTCGCAGCCCTATTAGCTTTCCTCTTTGCTCACTACAAGCCCCGACCCCCGGACCCTCAACACACCCCATCAAATCCGAATAATCCTTTTCGCAAAGAATAGGGATCAGTTAAAGTGAAAAGCTGGGATTACTGACAGGAGAATAGGATAGGGGAAGTTTTAGAATACAACGAGCCATAAATAGCCGGGGCAAACATGGAGGTTTTGATGGGCGCTTTCCAGACGCAATGGAAAACATCCAATCTAGAGAGGAAATGAAGCTATGGGAACCCCTGTGATATGTAGTTCAGCTAGCAAAGCCCCTTTTCCACAGCTAGTGTGAGAGACAGATGTGACGCACACGAGAACAAAGTCATCTCCGCACATGTCCCTCAACTATCTCTTTTGTAGCATTACTGGGAATCAAAAGGAGGTGAAATCAGGTGGGGGTTACTGGGGTTCAGTGTCAAATCCAGTGAAAATGTAAACGGATAATTTAAGGGCACTAACCTGCTCCGCCAACCATTGTGTGCTGAATGACTTATCAGCTGGCTTCAAATGTTTGACTGAAAATGGTCCTCAGTATTTTTGCTCAGAGCTGGACACGGGCCCAATTTAATCTAGCGTATCCACAGTAATTACGTGAAGATCCTCTTAGGACTCGTGTGTGCTTGTGTGTGTGCTGATATAATGGATGGCACCTCATCACAGAGGCAGTGTGGGTAAATTAGACAATTCCCTTCGCGCTCTCTTTCACTACTAAAAAAAAACTGAACAAAAAAACATTTTGTCATGTGCATTATGGTTGCTAGAACAGAAATATTTTGACAAGTCTGATGCTTTGCTGTGCAAATCTCACTGAATCAATAATCTCCATCAAGAGGCAAGGTTCAGAAGCGACTTGATATTAACCTGAAGTGACAGGAAACTGATATGAGGACAGCAGGCTCCCAAGGTCATTACTTTACCACTTCCTTCATCAGGGAGCCGACATGTTTTGAGGTCCGCCTCTCAGAAAGAAAAAATGCACTGATGCACTCGATTGACTTGATTTGACATGAATGCAGAACATCACATTTTTAGGGCCGTCATGTACTGTTTTATTCTAATATGCTGATGATTTGGTGCTCAAGAGACATTATCAGTATTAACAGTTGTGCTGCTTAATATTTGTGTGGAAACATACAGTTTTCAGGACTTCTTTAATGAATAGGAAGTTCAAAAGAAAGGCATACTGTAGCATACATTATTATTATTCTTTTTATTTTTTTTTGAAACAGTACATGTTTACTTCACTTTTATCAATTTTATTAATCCTTGCTGAATCATTTTTTTTTTTTTTAGTATTATCGTCTTGTGTTTAACAGTGCAAATCTCTTAACAGTATTGTTTTGTTTTGTTTTTCTTCCTGAATAAATGAACGACATATAGTAGTAACTATATCAATTGAAATTAATTTGAAAAATCTGCCTGCTTAACATAATTCAAAGGGAAAACAATATTGTTTTTCTTACTCCATTAGATGATATTTTTCTAGTTTGAAGCGGTTTATTTTCCAGATGTGTTTTTTTTCTCCCCAAAAACATATCACACCATCAAATACATAACTACAGATTAATATATGACATAGAGAAATATGTTCCTTCCACAGTAATTTGATAATAATAAATGCATTTTGAATAGACAAAATAGAGAAGGATGATTTTTACGGCCAGATTTTATAGTTACAACTTCCCATTCACTAGAAAAAAACTATGACCCTTTCTTGAAAGCAAATAAATCACAAACACACACACACACACACACACACACACACACACACACACACACACACACACCCACGCACGCACGCACGCACGCACGCACACACACACACACACACACACACACACACACACACACACACACACACACACACACATATATATTATTTATCCATGACCATTGAACATATCAAGAAACATCTCATAAAAGGTGATCTTTCAGAAAAGAAAAGCTAAGCTGGAATTTGTAAAGGTGTTCTAAGAGTTGCATTGGATGACTAACTCCAGTATAGAGTGATATAATAAAAAAATTGAATAAAAAAATAAATGAAACAATGGAATGGAAACATATGCTGTATAAACAGACGCTCTCATTTTTCTTGTCTTGTTGAATCATGGCCCTTTGTTGTCGCTGAAAGACTGTTCTTGCGGGCTGACGCTCGAGAAAATGAAATGACATAGCCTCTCACTCTCCTAAACTGAATCTTTAGATAGAACTTTGGATAAACACAGAAAGAGCTAACCTTTTGTTTTCAAAAGCAGATTGTGTGGGAAGCTTGGCTCATGGGATGTGTAACTGCACCGATTTCTGCTTTCTGAAGTTGGCTGAAGTTCACTTGCTCTCAGAGATAGTGATTATCAGATATTTCTCATGTGCTTGGTGCTCAGCGCATCGGCTCCCAGCAATATCCTCTTTGCTTTGATGTGAAGGTTGTTCTTTCTCCGTCTCCTCAGTATGCATTTCAGTCCCTCGGAAAACATGTTGAATACGTGCATGCCTATGGGCTTTACAACTGGCTTCGAAATGGTCCAACGATTCGAATGATCCAAATGGAAATCTCGTAGATTAGTCTCACAATTGCGATCAAATGTCTAATTAAAAGATAAAACCAATAAGATAAATATAGAATCTCATTTCTCACCTCCTTCTGTAACGTAATGGGTTGAGGAGGTATTTTTGGAGACGTAATTACAAAAAGCGCAAGTTGGAATCAGCAAGTGTGGTTGCGTGCGTTAAACTGAGAGAGTGCTGGCACTTTTGATATGCCTCAGCATTTCTAAAATATGCCTTGCTTGAACGGCAAACACATTTCTCCTGGAACACGTTGCTCTGATGATGTGTAATCTCTCACTGTCTCCTTCCCATCATGCACTCTGTCAAAGAGGATCATTCACACAGTCAGACACTCAAAATCCTGATGAAAATGAAAGTTTGGCTTGTCGTTCAAAATTAATATTACACACTGAATGTCGATAGAAAAAGTATATATATATATATATATATATATATATATATATATATATATATATATATATATATATATATATATGTGTGTGTGTGTGTGTGTGTGTGTGTGCGTGTGTGTATCACAAACTGACACTTTGAGATAATGCAGAGAAATATTTAAATATAGCAAGTAAAAATGCAATAAAATACAAATGTGTACAAATGAGGCTATAAGAACATGTACAACCCATTTTAATTATTCTTTTTTTTTTTGGCACCTTAATTTTATTAAATATTCTTCTTAATATTATTAATATTAAAATGATAATCAATCAAGCAATCGATCAGTTAATCATTTAATATACATTAAAATCTAATGTGAAATACATATACAAAAATATGTGGACACCCGCATTTATTTATTGCTTTATTAATTCATGTTTAATTAATATTTTAATTATGGATGCAATTGATTATCTTAATTTAAATCTAATTAATATTTGAATATAATATACATTAGTTTTATGCATGATAAATCAATATCATTAATCATCTAATTAGACATTTATTATATAATAATAATAATAATAATAATAATTCATTATTTCTATTTTAATAATTATTTTGTGTGAACAAATTAATCTTTTCATTTGTTTGGTTCGACTTTAAGTGTTCTTATACATATTAATTAACTACATGACTAACTTTAGGGTTAGGGTTAGGATTAGGGTTTGGCTTAGCGATACTTGCATGTAATTGTGCATAATTTATTACTCTTTTAATAGTAAGTACATGTAACGTGTAAAAAGGAAATTTAAAAATAAAGAGTTACCATTTATTTTATTTATTTATTTATTTATTTTTGTAATAATGACCAACTAACTGTACACAATTGCAGATTTTTGGATTCAAGATATGGATACAAATAAAGCTAAATGAAATCAATGCAAAGACCTGAGAACTGTATTTAGCTTTGAAGAGTTGTAACTAAGAGCAACTGCTCTGTTTGTGCATCTCGGTCCATTCAGCAGGGGGAGCCAGTGAGTCACAGTTCTCAATGCACAGCTGGAACGAGGACAAACTTCCATACAATGCAAAATGATGCTTTTTGTTTCAGTCGCACCGCTGTGCTGCTCTCTCCGGTCATTTAGTGAAAGCAAGGACATTAAGATGCAAAGAGAGCCCTCACAACTCGACGAGGGCCTTGCGGAGACACCCACACTGCTGTTCCTACGCACAAACACCATGCTAAACAACAATAGGCTGAAGAGAGGAAGAAAGAATAGGAATAAGAGAAACACATTCAGAGCATTTGTGTGTGTGTGTTTTTTTTTTTTTTTTCAGACCTGTCCTCTGCGACAAGTTTATTAAGCAGTAAGTGGAAGTGTTAGTGTGCGTTTACACACTGATACATGTCTCAGACGAACATGCTCCAGAGGAGGGCTTCTCTCAGCATCAGGCTCCGAGAGGGAGATAACAGAGCTTCCACCACAGATAACCGTTCCTGCTACAGCTTTTTAAGGACAATTGAACCCTTGTGTAGCTGCCTGAGCCAGATTCTAATTCATGGTAAACTGAAAGCAGCTGACGCTGAAAGAGAATCGTTTCTGCCTTTGTAGACACAGGTAGAGACAGGCTCCTCACAAAGCTGCAAATGGGGTATTTATATCACACTGAAGCTCTAAAGCCTCCCAGAAAGAGGCAAGCATCGGTTCTGTCATGCTAGAAGAACAATAAGAAGAGACACCAGCCACTCAGTTTGTGAAACAAGCTAAACTAATATGCAAATTCACTGAGAGTAAGTTGCATTTATAGAGAATATCCCAGTAACTACACAATCAATTGCTGACTGATGAGACTGGCTATTTCATTGCTAGGTCCTCTATGAAAAAAAAAAGTTTCCTAACAGCTTTTACACTATTTCTGTTTCCTATATCCGTCTGCTCTCTCTTTGGATGTTTTTTCTTGCAGATTTTGTTCTGTTATTCTGTTCCTATACCAGTGCTGCTGCCAGTCTGTTTGCCTACTTTAAAATGAATAGAAACAACTTAATGGACCTTGTTGCAAGACTGCGCAAAACAGTGATGCAGTATGCCATTAAACCAGCCGCAACTCCAAAACAAATGAAGATTCACAATGACTGAGGAGTCACTGGATTGTTCCAGAAATCACAATGTTTTCTTTAATGATCCGTTTGTTACTTTGTTTATGTGACATTGAGATAACTTATAAAGCAATGTTTATATCACAAAAAATAACAATATACATTATATAGAAGAAAGACTACTCTCTATATATAATCTTTCTTCTAAGCAGCTATATATTAGTAATAACTTGTGATAGATAAAGAAAGCAACAGGACAGCATCTACACATACTAGCACGAAGATGATGGTTAAGTGGTTCTTCTCATCAGATCAGCGATGTGTGCGGTTGGGAGTAATAGGTGCCGGGAGAATGGACAGGGCAAGGTTATTAAGATAGCAACAGAGATACAGGAGCGAGGATCCTTTGTGTCCCATCAGTGTGACAAACAACAGCAGCAAACAAGCTCAAGAAATGAACCTACTGTTGCAGCATCCACAGAAAATATGAACTGCTGTAGATAAAGCTACACAACGCTTTCATTGATGACGTGTGGGACATGTTTGTCTCATGGAAATTATCAAGACCTGCCCAAGTCATGTCTTTGTTTATTAATTATATTTAAAATTAATTATATTTTCTATTTAATAAAAATATAGTAAGAGTTTTTGGCTGGACCCTTTAAGAAGAAAGAAAAATCCACAAATCAGTCATTAAACCTAACTTTAATTAATATTCATGTAACATCCAGGGCCATCCTTAGAGGGTGCAACTGTTGCGGTCGTGCTTTTTATACTGTAATATTATTATTATTTTTTTTTTCTTACATTTTTTTTTAGCATAAATGAAAACTAATATATTAAATAATGCCATGATATATAAATATATATCATGTATTACAGAAATTTACAGTAAAAGTATTAGATGTATTAGATTTACAGTAAATCTAATACATCTAATACTTTTACTGTAAATTTGCCGGCTTTGGCGACATCTGCTGGACAGGGCTCAAAATTGCTGAATTATATTAAAAAAAAAACATTAATTAAATGTATGTATCGTATTATGAAAGCTGCGCTTCAGGTCCATCTTTCAGGTTGTTGCTTTTAAAGAGTTGTTGTTTGAACATTTAAAATAAAAAATGAATAACTGCTCTCTCGCCTTGGGCACCAAATAACCTAGAGCCGGCCCTGGATTTACTTACCTTAAAAATAACTTGTATCATTAATGTTCATTGCATTTGAATTTGTACAAGATGTACAAATTGGGTAATAAATAGGTACTAACCCTTAATCCGCACTTAAACCTAAACTAAACCCTTATATTAACAGTATTTTTTTTTTTGTAAGTACATTGTGAGTACATTCATGCGCACTGTAATAAAAAAAAAAAAAAAAATATATATATATATAATAATAATAATGCTTATGTGGAGCACTAGATACAATACTTTGAAAACCAAAAAGTTATTTTGGTACCATTTAAATCCAAAAAAAAACACATTCAGATTTGATGGTGGGTGAATATTGTTAGGCTTTCAATGCTTTCTATGACTGTGCTACAACAGGTATAACTACACAACGTAAACCAAATCAGAAATTGTAACAACTTTTCCAAATTATTCTTGAGCTCACTGGGTGAACAATCCTTGAATCTGTGACTAACAGCTACCCCCTTCTCTCTCTCTCTCTCTCTCTTTGCACAGGGTGCTGGACTCAAGTGAAGGTCACTCACATCTGATCAGCCATGATGTGGGGAAGAAACCGTTGGCTACGGTTTATTCATCAAATGCCACAATTGGCGACTAATTAGCGAGGCTAAAGGCTCCAGCGGAGGAGCTTTGGCAGAATGGATACTTAGGATCGAGAAGGTGAAGCAATCAGGTGTGTAGACGCTCCTGGGAATGAAACGGCTTCAGGCTGCCATCCTTCAGAGCCTGAAGCGAATGCAGGGTTAACCAAGCATCACATGCTCAGAACGCAGTAGATCCACTCCCGCCGAGTTAATGTATGCTTGGCTGGAGTTGTATCCAAACAAGTGATTTTACCACCATACCTCTTGATATCATCAGCAAAGTCACTTGGGATGTGAGAGGCCAATGCCTAGTATTACAACCAGGGGCGTTGGACTGGGGGGGTAAAGGGTACCGAGTACCCATTGCCCGAGCCGGGGGGGGGGGGGGGGGGACTAAGAAGTCAGTTATCTATACATACATGTACATGCACATCATTTGTAAAGCATTTATTTACAAATAAAAAAAGTCCCTGTGCAAAACTAAACTTGTAGTTAGGCACTGGTTTGGTATATAAAAAAAGTCATTTTCATGCTGTGCAGGGCCCCACCACCCCTCTCAAATCAACGTAAATGGTACGACCCGCAGTTCAGGTGCTTCTGCTGCTGACCTGCGGTGAATCAGTTAATGAGACAGGAGCTGGAGTTAGGAAGGAGCTAGGAAGACAGGGAAAGAGTCATGTCTATCCTTAAGAAAGAAAAATCAGGGGCTCAAAAAGGAAAAGAAGATTAAAGAGAGAAAGGCAAATGGGGGCAAGCAGTTGCTCACTCAGTTTTTTTAAAAGAAAGGTGAGCTCCAAATGCTTCATCGAGCACTGTCATTGTTTTAACATAAATATCTACTCTTGGAGGAGTTCTACCCAGAGTCAGAAGTTTACATGAAAACACTGTATATTTCCCTCCATTGTCAAAATTTAACACCTGCGAAAACACAGATCGTTAGCGCCTATTTTACCGAATTGTTATGCAAATTAGCTCACGCACGTTCTTACATTAAGTACAGGATTGTTATCAGTTTAATGCACATCTTAATGATTGAAAATGACTTATTTTAAAACGTAATTCAAAGACTGAATGTCTAGTTTGGTGGTTAGTGTACCCTGTGATTCCATAGTCTGCATTTATTTTAAACAGACAAATAATCAGCAATTAACTTGTACTTAGCGTACACTTGAAAAAAGGTATTGTGACAATAAATGATATTTTAGCAACCATTTGAAGCCATATATTTCAGTTTCAGACCCTGCAGCAACCGGCCCCTCATCATGGCCAGATGAAAGCAGTGACAGTGAGGTTTATGTGACAGTGAGACTCACTTAGTAATTAGTAATTAAGTGTTAAGAGGAAATAAGCAAAATGGGTACATTGTTATTGTACACATTTAAACTTTAAAGGGATAGTTCACCCAAAAATGACAATTGTCATCATTTACTCTCCCTCAAGTTGTTCCAAACCTCTATGATTTCCTTTCTTCTCTTAAACACAAAAGAAGATATTTTAAAGAAGGTTGGTAATTAAACAGTTGATGGTCCCCATTGACTTCCATAGTATTTTTTTTTTCCTACTATGGAAGTCAATGGGGTCCATCAGACATTTGGTTACCGACTTTCTTCAAAATATCCCACCCATTGGTATCACTATGGTATTTGATACGAGGGGCCCAGCAAAATTGTTTGTACCCAGGGCCCAAAATTTGTTGCTACGCCCCTGATTACAACACCAAAGACAAGCACCTGTTCTTCATATCTGAGACAGACAAAGGCATACAGAATGAAGAGGTCTGCTGTCCGATATCTGAGTAGTCTCCTCCAGATATGAGTGAGTGTCTTTCAGCTTCAAATCTCCGTGACCTCATGGTGTTGTTGTGAAAGCAAGGCGATGCCTCCAGCTCTGGGCCTCTCTGAGCGTTTGAGCCAGTGCCTGGCATTTGGTGTGGTTTTCCTTCCTGCGGTTCAGCGAACTCTTGTTTGTCTGTCTTCTTGTTTTCAAAGCAGTCGCTCTCGTCTGATTTTGGCCTGCTCTCTAAATTATGGATCAGTGCGCGTTCCTCTCGCCTCGTCGGAAGCGCCGGAAATCAGTGGGCTACCGCAGCTAGCTCATCAGAGAAAGGTCAGATGCGTTCGGATGGCATGGATTTCCTCAACCACATTAATTTGAGCAGGGAAAAAGATGTGAAAGAAACGCTCCTGCAAAATGGCAGACGAATAGCCATTAAGCCTGGGACAATCACTAGCTTGTTTCTTTTTTTTTCTTTCATTTCTTTCATTCATTGCTTGATAAGATAATAGATTATTGTTATATATAACTATAATTGTTTTCCCCTAACAAATATCAGAGTTATATATCAGGAGTTTTTAGATTAAATATAGCAAAATGACACATTCCCAAAATATAAACACAATATCTATTTATACTGTCCATATAAACATATGTATACATTTTTAAACTCATTAAAGCTTTGATCCATTCGTTCACTTGTTTGTTTCTGTTTGATGTCATTCAACTATTCCTTCATCCATCCATTCATTCACTTGTTTGATCGACTGATTTTTCAGTCTACTGAACCAAACCGCACTTATAAAGACAGGACTCAATTTTTCAGTTTGTAGCACTGTGACATTCAAATTTCTGTAATTCCAAGCCGACGAAAAAGAAAGAGACATACAGAGCTAGACAGCCATTTGCTGCCTGTCAAAGAGTCTCTTCGTGACTGGCTGATTGAACATGTCCTTTAATGTGAATCTCTTCTCAGGCCTAAAACCTTCAAACTAATTCCTCACTCCAGTTTGTGAAATTATGTTGTTACTGGATCAATGTTTCACACGAAACAATGTTTAAAACACTCGTTATGCTGGCCTGACAAAGCTACTACACCACTGTTATTAATCAGCTTATTGTTTTGGGCTTGATATGCATGCAGGGTTTTTCTGTGAATATCTGTGAAGAATCTGTATATTGGTTCACAAGAGAATTCAATACTAGAACTGCAATGTTTGCTGCTTATTATCAGTAAAATGGTTTGGATGATTTATGTTGCAATAACCAGCCCCACCCACTCCCTACACTCAAACATATGTCCATTTATACTATATATACAGCACCCCCCCCCCCCTTTGCCTTCAGAACTGACTTCATTTTTCGTGGCATAGATTCCACAAGGTGTTGAAAACATTCCTCTGAGATTTTGGTTCATATTGACTTGATAGCACCACACAGTTGCTGCAGATTTGTCTGCTTCACATCCATGATGCAAATCTCCTGTTCCACCACATCCCAATGCTGCTCTATTGGATGGAGATCTGGTGACTGTGGAGGCCATTTGAGTATAATGAACTCATTGTCATCTTCAAGAAACCAGTCTGAGATGATTTGAGCTATTTGACATGGTGACATTATGCAGCTTGAATTAGACATCAGAAAATGTGTAAACTGTTGACATAAAGTAATGGATATGGTGAGCAACAATACTTAGGTAGGCTGTGGCATTTAAATGATGCTCAGTTGGTACTAAAGGGCCCAAAGTGTGCCAAGAAAATATCCGCCACTCCATTACACCAGCACCACTAGCCTGATCCATTGAGACAAGGCAGGATGGATCCATGCTTTCATGATCTTTATGCCAAATTCTGACCCTTCCATCTGAATGTTGCAGCAGAAATCGAGACTCATCAGATAAGGCAACGTTTTTCCAATCTTCTGTTGTCCAGTTTTGGTGAGCCTGTGCAACTCGGATCCTCTGTTTCCTGTTCTTAGCTGACAGGAACACCAGGTGTGATCTTCTACTGCTGTAGCCCATCTGCTTCAGGGTTCGATGTGTTGTGTGTTCAGAGATGGCATTCTGCATACCTTGGTAGTAACGAGTGGTTATTTGAGTTACTGTTGCCTTTCTATCATCCCTAACCAGTCTGCCCATTCTCCTCTGACCTCTGACATCAACAAGGCATTTTCGTCCACACACTGGATATTTTCTCTTTTTTCGGACCACTCTCTGTAAACCCTAGAGATGATTGTGTGTGAAAATCTCAGTAGATCAGCAGTTTTTGTAATACTCAGACCAGCCGTCTGGCACCGACGACCATTCCTCATTCAAAGTTACTTAAATCCCATTTCTACCCCATTCTGATGCTCGATTTGAACTTCAGCAAGTCGTCTTCACCACATCTAGATGCCTAAATGCATTGAGTTGCTGCCATGTGATTGGCTGATTAGCAATTTGTGTTACCAAGCAATTGATTGGGTGTGCTGTCCCTAATTAAGTGTCAGGTGAGTGTATATATATATATATATATATATATATATATATATATATATATATATATATATATATATATATATATATATATATATTATAGTCAAAAGTCTGGCTAGGTCAATATACTGAATTGCATTGAATAATTATACTTATTCTGTTGCTGCAAAAGCTTAACAGTGGGATAAGGATTAGCATTCTTTTTTAAAGCATGCATTATTGATTCTTATACTATTCTGTTTATCACTGTGAAATTATTTTAAACAAACTCTATTGCATAAAGCGCTAAAAAAATAAAGGTGACTTGACTTTTTTGTGTTTATCAAGTGTTTATCAAATATTTTTGAGTGTGGCATCTAATGCTTAAAGTAGTACATTATCTAAGCCACCAAAGCTCCAAACTCTCACTGGAGGAAGGAGAATGAGCAGTAGACAGCTTGGTTTACTCCGTTTGCACACATGGTACAAGAGATCAATAATTGTAATTATTATCATTATTTTCTCTTGGCCTTGGCTAATCCCCAGTTGTGACAAGAGTTCGATTTTTTTCGCATTGCATCAGGGGAGAGAGATTGCACCATACAGTCCCTGGATTTGATGTAGTGCATTTGTTCCCATTTCAGTGACACTCCTATAGTTGCAGACAACTAACAAATGAACACCAATAACATGCTTCATTATTACTGTATCATAACATGGAAAGAATTAAAGAATGGATAGATAAATGAATGAATGAATGAATGAATGAATGAAACAGCCCCCCCCCCCCCTCCCAATTTAAAAAAATAAATAAATATATATTAAAAATAAACAAAAATGAGCACATTTGGACTCAGCCGTGTGTCGACAGGATACCAGGCAACTGAAATGCTGACTTACTGCTGAAACTGTGATGCTGCATCACACGATTTGGATAAAGAGATAGACCAGAATCTTTAACTGGTCTGACAATTAAAATGGAGTGCAGAAGCTAATTAGAGCGGTCTTTATTTCGCTGAGACTGGATGGTGAACTTTAATTCATGCTGGCTGGAGAGGGAGCAGATTCATTTATTTGGGTAATTGAAGGTGCTGATTAGCTGTCTGTGAGAGAAAGGGAAAGGAGAATGATTGCTTGCAGACTCTAGCTGAGTAACAAACCTAATCTACCTTTCGCAGTTACCTCAGATAGTGCTTTAAATCTAGGTCAGACACCACATTTAAAAAGAGAAAGACAGAGATAGCAAAAGGCCACCTGTTGGAAACGGGTCTTATGTTATTATCTTACTTCTATTTGCATTTGGATGTGTATTCGGAAACTGTCAGGAAATAAGTTTGAGATGAAAGCTGTAACGTCAAGCTATCTGCAGATGAGGGTCACGCAGATATGTTCACCATAGAGGAAAATGAGAACATCCTGTTGAAGTGTGTTAATATGCTCGCAACTAAAATTAACAACTGATTATATAAGTGACGGCTGGTTTTAAAAGCACCTTCCATTTAAATCCAAGTAGAAGAGAACAGTTGTAACTGGAGGCAGTGTACCCTTTTATCATACATGCGTTTGCACTTTTCTAATGCAAGTCTATTTCACCAAAACAAATGGAAAGATGCTGTTGCCAGGTCAATTATGGTGACAAAAGTTAGCCAGAGAACATGGATGTGTATATTAGGGGCATTCAGTCCATCTGCAAAACGCTTTGCATACCCCAAGCTATTTGACAGAATAAGTTTATGTTATGTTATTATACGTTTATATACTGTAAATATATATATATATATATATATATATATATATATATATATATATATATATATATATATATATATATATATATATATATATAGAGAGAGAGAGAGAGAGAGAGAGAGAGAGAGAGAGAGAGAGAGAGAGAAAATGGGCTGTTGATGTCAGCTCCGAATGAAGAGTTCCCAAAAATCGCATTTTATTCAATGTCAAATGGACTTGACTAAATCAACAGTAGCTGTGTATTTTTATGTTTTCTCAAGCAAAGAAGATAGTGAATGCCCACTGAAAACATATTTTACTTCTTTTTTTTTTTGGCACTGGCAAAGTATGTTGAAGTAAGGTACACAGGATAACCCTAACCCTAACCCTGACACATATTTAAATAGCATTAAAACATTTACATAATTTGAGATACAAGTTTTATTAAATGTATTAAATTGTATAATTTTTTTTTTTTTTTTTTTTTTTCATGCATCTTGTATACAGGCACTTTAGGCAGCTATAAATATTTCTTAAATAAAGAAATGGCTGGTAGATTTGTAGAAAAATATGTCCCCAGTCTCCCCTGAATAAGCTTATTAGAAATCAACACAACCAATGGTAAATGTGTATGTCAATATCCAGGGCAAAGTGTCCATACTTCTTTTCAAGGGCCTTAATATATCCACACGTTTATGGATTTAAAGATCATATTTAATACTCATGTGTCATTTGAGGAGATATTAATACACTATATTGGTGTACATAATGTATTTAATGTACAAACATGGCCCTGTGGATTATATTTCAAAGTGATATGTTATACAGTAAATTCATAACCATCTCTCATCCAGTGGTGTCACTGTTGCCATGTGTTAGACAGCAGGGTTGGATTTCCAGATTTGTTAACATACAGACCAACCAATTACAAAAAATAAAATAATAACAATAATAATTATTATTATCTTAAACACACATTCAATGACATACTGGAATTGTCAATTCAGACAAAAATAAATAAATAAAATAAAATAAAATAATAATAAAACAAAAAACAAAAATAATAATCAGTGATGATATGTGATATGTGGGTGTCCTTGTGTTTTATTATAAGGCTACTGAGACAGACTAATCAGAGTTACCACAGCAACAAAGTGGACAGCAACAAATATAATATGCTTAATATAGTAAAAACTTATAGCTATCTCATATGGTAGAAATCGTAAGCTTTAAGATCTCCAACCATGACTTCAAATATGTGTGGTTAAATGACACTAAATAGTTCCATAAACATGAGCTGAATAGAAAACGCTGAATGCAAACTGGCAAAACCAGGACCCGCTTTAGCCGCTCGATTATGCCCATAGCCCATTTTGTCCTTGTTTTTAATTCAGATGCACCGAATGCCAGATAATCAGTGCCAAATAAAGCATACTCCATTCACCATTTCCCAAAGCAAATTCTAAGGGGACAGAATATGACAATTTGAGCCCAAATTTTGAGCACAATGGGTCCATTCTTTCAATCTGCATGTAGAATTTATCTCATTGAATATGTTAACTGCCCCACAATTGGGCGAAGTCTTGTTGCACCACAGAAAAACAAAAAAACAAAAAAACTTTAGGATGAGGTCTATTTTAAGTAATTTTCTGGGGAAAAATACTCGTGCTCGTATCCTCTCTCCTCTTGTCAGATTTCTGGGGCCATATCCTCAGGGAAAAGATATAAAACTTATCAGCGGATTCCATCTCGGGTACTCTGTCTGGACTGATGAGATTCTGACTGTTCTTACTGAGACACTCATAAAAGCTGTGGTGAAGTTTAAAAGCCACAGAGGTCTGGGACCCAGAACACGGTAGTGATAACCAAGACACACCTAGCCTCTAATAACTTTACTGAGGCGGATGGCAGTTAAATCTTCAGATTACAAGAGTGATATCCTCCTGGAAATTGTCATATGGTTCTGAGAGAGTTTGGTTCACTATGTATTTTTCATGTATTTTGATTTGTTCTTTTAATTACGAACTGGAAATTATTCGTTTAATTTTTGTTTAACTTTCACATGTACTTACGTAATAATTTAATTTAATTTAAGAGGTACTCTAAATATATTTAGAAACCAGAATGTTCATATTCACGCAGGCAATAAACAGTACCTACTAATCGGTGTGAATCTGATACCATGAAAGACGGGGTCATTGGATCTTTACATAACTTTGTTTGGTAAAGGACTATATAATGACAAAGCCTAAAGCCGAAAGGGGAACAAAGTTGAATAAACCTTTGAATGATCCTCCTGCTCAGTCACCGAAGGGGATGGAAGCAGAAGTCTGAAGCCGAATCTAGCAGTATTCTTCTGGCAATACAGAATATGAGCAAAATGATGACTGATTGGTATGATCTCCTGGAAGCATCTTTGGCGTCCACTCAAGCATCTTTAGTGAGCCTCGGGGATTGAATCAAGGAGGTTGAAAATGCTAGGGCGGATAATGACTGCCACCTCTCTCTCATCGAGCAGAAGTGCGAGCAAATACAGTCAGAGAATGAAGCCTACCATTATAAAGTGATCGACCTGGAGGCTCGCTCCAGGTGGCAAAACATCAAAATTGTTGGCTTACCTGAGAAGATCGAGAATGGGCACCTTATGGAATTTCTGACAAAGTTTATTCCTAACCTGTTGGGCGCAAGCAACTTTTCTAAGCCGATGGAAGTGTATTACACTCATCGGCTGTGGAGGCAGCTTGTCAGAGAGCATGTGCGACCACATGTGTTGATAGCCAGGATTCATCACTTTCAAATAAAGGAAAAAATACTTCAACCTCTGCGGTACAGCAGGCCGATACACATCTTTTTCTTTCCACGATTGTTTTCAAAGGGTGTACATTGTTTATTTCCAACTTTTGTATAAATCCCAATTTACCTGCAAGGGGAAGTGGCATTACCTTTACCAGCTGGAACGTTTGCGGCCTGGGTCATGTGCCCAAGTGCGCTAAAGTATTTTCACACTTGAAATCGGTGTCTGCCGATGTTATGTATTTACAAGAGACACAAGGCCCAAGAAAGAGAAGATGATCTAATGCAGCTGGGTTGACCATATTTTTTCAGTCAACATTCTTCAGTAAGGTTAGATGAGTTGCAAAATTACTTTTTTTTTTCTTCTGCCTCCATAGTCCTCCAAGAACTTGGTTGAAATATGGAGACTGACATTTCCCACAGGTAGAGACTATTCTTTTTTTTCACAAAGGCACAAGTCTTTCTCTAGAGCATATATATATATATATATATATATATATATATATATATATATATATATATATACTAGTCTCCAAAATTATATAATGTACTCATGTCCTTATTTCAAACTATCACAACATAATTTCTGATCATTCTCTTACTTCAGTGGTTCTTGACCTTGACCATTAGAGTTAGTCACATTGCTGGCCCACATTGCTTTCACCCCTCTCTACTTTCTGACGCAACAGTTTTACAATTTATATCTGAAAATATTTATGTATTTTTAAGATCAATGATAATTCTGAAGTCACAGATTCTACTTTATGGGAATCTTTTAAGGCTGTGACCAGGTGACACATTATTTCATCAGCCAGAAAAGACAGACTTAAATGCCTTTCAGAAAAAGAACAGGAATTATTTCAGTTAGAACCCTCTTATAGAATTTCCTGTCACCCTTTCATTTTGCATAATATCCTTAAGTTAAAGTATGAATATAATACTATTGTAACCCCTTTAGACATTTTTGATGTGTATTCATCACTCGTGTGCTCCTTTTGACATAGTTTCTGTTTCCATTTGATTTGCCTCTGTTAGTTCCTGGTGCCCATATTTGGTTATGTTCCTGTTCCTGTCCTCGTTATGTCATCATTAGTTCATCCTCCTCACCAGCCCATCCCTTAACAAGCTCCCCATTATTAAGTCAATCCTGTGCATTCTGTTATGTCTAGTGTTAAATTTGAGTTGTGCTTGTGTTAACTGTGTTAATCTTCTTTGGATTCCCTCTGTGTGGATTATATTAAAGATTCTTCTTCTTCATCTTTATCTTCGTTGTATGTTTTTCACACAGCACTGTGACAGAACTCTGGACCTAAAATAAAGTATAGTAGCAATCTAACCTGCATTTGTTTCTTGTTTTTTGAAAGTGTTTCAGTTGGTTTATTTTTGTTTGTTTCATGGCTATTGATCCATCCATCCATTAATGTTCCACCAAGGAGTGGCAATACATGGCTAAATGGATCGTCAGTCTTCGTTTCAAAATGGCAGTAACCTGGAGGACTATGTTGAGGAGTTTTTCAACACCTGCCACCATGTCTGCTGCAACAATGTCTGTTTGTTGGAAGGATTTTAATAAGTGGATCCACACTCACATCAGACGAAGCGGATGTAGTCTGTATCATCAGAGTCCCGCAGTACCTTGCAGATGTCTCACAGACCCAGAGCCCAGCCCACCCTCACCCCACTGCACAAAGCTAAAGTCCGAGCACACCGTTGATGGAGAGCCAGGGCCAGCTACGACCCAAGAGCCATTGCCAGAGAGAGCAACGGTGCTGAGAATCGCCCCGGAGCCAGAGTCTGTGACGTCAGTCCAGGTGTAAGAGGCGGCTACAGAACTCTCCACGGGGGACCACATTGAGTACAGCGAGATCGTGGAGGAAAGCTCTGCCCACTGCACCATGGCTGAGGGTGAGCTGAGCTCAATGGACTGTAATTGGTATATTTATGCAGACATACTCCCTCTTCTCCTGCATTCTTCTAAACTCTCTGTCTGCCCTGAAACAGCAGACTGCCCTGAACCCTCTATCACTCCTGTTTCAGATATGGAGGCCGTTTGTGAACTCTCTTCCTGCACTGAATTATCTATCTGCCCTGAACTGTCTACCAATAGGAGAGCGACCACGAAGGTCGTTCCCCTGTCCATTCCCTTCCAGATCCCTGCCAGCACCATCTGCTTTGCCTTAGCCCCCCGAATCCTCTCAATTGCTCTGGCTCCTCCTCCACTTGCTCCGCTGCCATCTGTCAGCCAACCTGAAGTTGTCAGCCCTTCCTCCACCTGGCTCCCTTCTGCTCCAAGTCCTTTTTCTGTCTTCTCCTTGCCTCCTCCCTTCATCTGATAGGCCCTGGCTCCTCCTTATTCCTCTATGGCTCCTCCTTCCATCTGATCCACCCTGGCTTCTCCTGTTTCCTCCATGGCTCCTCCCCCTGAACTCTGTCACCGTCCTCCTCCTGGGAGTCCATCCTCCACCCAAACTTCCACCTGGGTTGTCCACCTTCCTTCCAGCCCAGTGCCATCCCCTATGACCATCCCACATCCACTGCTTTGTAGTCCTCGTCACAAAACTGTCACACCCCTTTGGATGTTTTGTTGTGTTTTCATCCCTCATGTGCTCCGTTTGACCTAGTTTCTATTTCCCCTTTATTTGTCTCTGTTAGTGTCATGATCGGTGATACAAGGAAACCACGGAGAGAGAACCAATTGCAGGTATGACATTTATTGAGGGGCAATCCAAAAGGGTAAACACTCCAGGCAGGGTCAAAACCAGAGAATCCAAATAAACAAGAACAGACAAAACACAAGGTAGGATCAAGACTACGGAATGACAATTCATTAGACAAGGACTCCGTGACACATACTCAGACAGACCGGGTTTAAATACACAGAAAAGAAAAACATGGGGAACAGACACCAGAAGTGTGAACACAAAAAAGGGAGACCAGGAGGGAGGAGGACCGGAGGAGGTTCAGGGGGAGGGATGGAGGGCCAGACCAACTGAGAGGAACGGGGACAGGAGTGAACACAAAAACAAATGGCAAAAAACAACATGAAGAGAGGAGCAGAAGACCACCACGTCTTTGTGGTCAAGGCCAGAGTCCTCCAGGGCGGGGCAGAAGACCACCACAACCATGTAGTCAGGGTGAGAGCCCCCCAGGGTGGAGCAGAAGACCACCACGTCCTTGTGGTCGAAGCCAGATTCCTCCAGGGCAGAGCGGAAGACCACCACAACTGTGTGGACAGGGCAGAAGCCTCCCAGGGCGGAGCAGAAGACCACCACATCCTTGTGGTCGAGGCCGAAGGCCCCCAGGGCGGAGCAGCAGACCACCACAACCGTGTGGTCAGGGCGGAACCCCCCAGGGCGGAGCAGAAGACCACCACAGCTGTGTGGTCAGGGCGGAAACCCCCCAGGGTGGAGCAGAAGACCACCACAGCCATGTGGTCAGGACGAGAGCCCCCTGCGGCCGGAGAGACCTCCGTGCGTCCGGACCAACGGTACGACGAAACTCTGGTTATCCCCTGGTGTCTTTACTGGACTCCATAAGATCTGTGGTGGCCTGACTCTGCTCGCGAAGATCATTGGTGACTGGCCTTTGCTCATGAAGATCAATGGTGACTTGCCTTTGTTCATGAAGATCACCAGTGACTTGACTCAGTCCTAGAAGATCACCCGTGCCTTGACTCTGTCCTTGAAAATCACCAGGGACTTTACTCAGTCCTTGAAGATCACCAGTGATTTGACTTGACTCTGAAAGGTCAACGGTGACCAGCCTTGTCTCTGGAAAGTCCATGGTACCTAGCCCTGGCTCTGAAAGGTCATCAGTATCTAGCCCTGGCTCAGGAAGGTCATCAGTGACTAGCCCTGACTCTGGAGGATCAGCGCCCGCGCTATGCGGGACGGGTTGTCACATTATGACCAAATAAGGGAACAGACAGTTAATAAAGTGACAGACATGTCCATACTTGGTTATGTTCCTGCAATGTACACTGTTCCTGTTCTCATTATGTCATTATAAGTCCATCCACCTCACCTGCTTGTCCCTTGTCAAGCCCCCATTTATGAAGTCAAATCTGTGCATTCTGTGTGGTCCAGTGTTAAAGTTGAGTTGTGCGTGTTTTACCTGGCTACCTTCTGTGTGGATTATATTAAATTGTATTCTTCGTCTTTATTGTGCGTTTCTCACAATGAACATTGACAACTATATTATCTGAACAGGTATGGGATCAGTTGTGGAGGATAATACAAAAATATTTTAAGTTAGGGGGTAAACCTTTTAAATTGCTGGCTTTGACAGCTTCGGATCCTACAAACTAATGAAGCTATACATAAGTGTGAGTGAAGTGACGTGAAATTCAGCCAAGTATGGTGAGCCATACTCAGAATTTGTGCTCTGCATTTAACCCATCCGAAGTGCACACACACAGAGCAGTGCACAAACACACACTGTGAACACACACCCGGAGCATTGGGCAGCCATTTATGCTGCGGCACCCTGGGAGCAGTTGGGGGTTCGGTGCCTTGCTCAAGGGCACCTAAGTCGTGGTATTGAAGGTGGAGAGAGAACTGTACATGCACTCCACCCGCCCACAATTCCTGCTGGCCCGGGACTCAAACCCACAACCTTTCGATTGGGAGTCTGACTCTCTAACCATTAGGCCACGACTTCCCTAAAATAATAATCAAAAGTAATATCAAAAAATGGGGACATTATTGTGGATCCTAAAGGTATAAATTATTGTTTTAGAAAATATTATATAACATTAATAACATTATATACATCAATAGCAAGAGACAAGGGGGCATTTATAATTGGTTAGACCCTTGACCCTTCCTAAATTGAGTGATGATGCTTGTGAGGCCTTAAACTCTAGCATTACTATTCAAGAGATTGTTGATGCGATAAAATATTTTCCTAACGTCAAGGCAGCAGGGCCAGACTGTTTTGGTATTGAATTACACAAAAAGTTTTCTAAGAAGCTCGCTCTTTTTTTGCTCAGAATGTTCACTCATGTTCACTCATTCTCTAAAAATATCCTGACACATTATATGATGCTAATATCTCGCTAATATTGAAAGAAGGTAGACATGAGACTGAGCCTTCATCTTTAGTCTTATTGCATTATTAAACTCAGACGTTAAAATGTGTACAAAATATTAGGTAATAGATTAAATAAATATATTTCATCCATTGTGCATATGGATCAAACTGGTTTTGTTCCTAACAGATTTTAATTTTTTAAGATTAATGAACAATGTATCATTAGCAGTGTTGGGAACGTTACTTTAAAAAAGTAATTAGTTATAGTTACTCACTACTTGTTCCAAAAAGTAACTGAGTTAGTAACTGAATTACTTTATAATAAAAGTAACTCGTTACCAGGGAAAGTAACTATTTGCGTTACTGTATAAAAAAATAAATAAAAAAAAGTTGCTACATGTCAGAGAATTTGTACTTTTTTTTTTTTTTTTTTTGCAGTTTTCACAAGTAGAATGAGTAGAACAGACAGGTACATAACTTTCGATATTTATTGCACGTCAAAAGACAGCAAGAGTTTTATCCTGCACTTCAAGCATTATCCTTGTAAGAAAAGTGTTTTTGGCCACTAGTTTTGTAGATGCGTGTGTCACACATTACATGCACGTTCTTGCCTTTGACCACAATGAATTTGAAGTAGTGCTTATATCTTCACCTTGAAAATGCCAACTTCTTATCGGATTGCTCCTGACTCGCCATCTCTGCTGCGAATCTCTGTGTAACTGTTGCGTGTATGTGTGTTTGGCGCCGCTGGCGCAGCCGCGTGTGCCGGCATGTGTGTAAAAACACTGGCTCTGATTGGCTACCATGAAACACATGACTCTGCTTTAGCCAATCACAACCGCTTATCTCATCATTAACCCACCTGCTCACTCGCTGTGTGAGCCAAGGGTCCGTTCGGATTGCATGGTTTATTAAATCAATGCATAGTAACGCACAGCATTTAACGTTCAGTAACGTTAACGGCGTTGTAACGACGGGAAAAGTAATTAGTTAGATTACCGTGTTTCTGAAAAAATAACGTCGTTACCTAACGCCGTTCTTTTAAACGCCGTTATTCCAAACACTGATCATTAGTTTAAAAAAGACTGTGTGTTTAGATGCAAAGAAGGCGTTCGATCAGCTGGAATGGCCTTGTAAGGTGAAAGTTTTGGAAGAATATGTATTTGGTAGTCGTTTTGTGCCATGGATTACACCATTGTATTCTTATTCAACTTACAAATTTATTCTGTACTTACAAATTAAGAGAAGCCAAAGCCATTTTTATAACACCCAGGGACATGTCAATGATATCCCCTCAGTCGTTTGCTTTTTGCAGTCGCGATCGAGCCTCTTACGATCAGTAGCTATTCAAAATAATTAATCTATCAAACCTGCAAGTCTGGGAAATGTGTATCATTACCTTTCATTATACTGTATGCAGATGATATTGTTCTTTTTCTGTCAGATCCTGAACAGAAAATCACTATACTTTTAGATCTTATAAAATAATTTGGTACAGTCTCTGGATATACAATTAATTGGCAGAAGAGTGAATGTATGTATTTAGGTGCTGATCTTGATACTAAATTATTGCATAATCTCCCTTTTAAAATCACGGACAGATTTAAATCTCAGAGTTGTTCTACCCAAAAAACCCAAATTAATTTTTAAGCAGAATTTTGTTCAGAAATTAGACGATTTGAAGATAGACATAAGCAAATGGACGACACTTCTTTTCTTTATAATAGGACTATAATAGGATATTATTATTATTATTTTTTTTTTTTTTTTTTTTACATTAGATTTGGCAATTCTCCCTCGGGCTTTAAAGCTGACAAAATATTAAAGATACATTTAAAGAAGATAAGAATTAAAGGTGGGCTATGGCTACCATGTTTCTTACATAGTTATTAGGCAGCAAATGCCAGTGCCCTTGTCTATTGGCAGGAATATTATAAAGTGAAAATCTCGACTGATACACCCCCCTGGGTTGCTATAAAAAAACAAATAAAAAAAAACAAAACAACAACAATTGGAATTAAAAATAGTTTGCTTCCAGCCCTTCTCTTTTCAGATCCTGGATCGCTTGCATCTGTTAAGATTGATAATTTTATTGTTTCAAACTGTTTGAAAATATGGCGTCAAATTAAGAAGGGCTGCAAATTATCTGACACTGCTATTTCTGCCCCAGCATATCGTATTCATGCATTTCCTCCTTCTTTCTCTGATATGACATTTAGTATCTGGACACTGAGTGGTATAGTCACCCTGGAGGATTTAAAAATTAACTAACATTTTACTTAATTTTCTCCCCAAAACACTTTCAACCCCAAAAAACCATTTTGAATCTTTGTCAGAGGAAAAAAGGATTTATAGGCTATTGTTGTGCTCACCTGATTACAAACATTTGTTTTCAGATTTTGTAAATGTATTTTCTCAAGAAGTGAGTTATTCTACATATTTTTTTTAAAATGCTTGGGCACACAGATTGAAGCTGATGTATGGGAGGAGAGCCTCAGCAGGATTCGATCTTACTCCATCATTTCTAGGTATAAATTAATTCAGTTTAAGGTGAATAATAGATTGCACTATTCAAAATCAATATTGCACAGAATTTTCCCTATTATCTCTCCTATTTGTGAACAGTGTACATCTGTAGAATGCTCTCTGACCCACCACTTTTGCACATGTCCAAAACTTTACGATTTATGGTGTGACTTTTTTAAGTGGTTTTCTGACATGTGCGGTTATGTTTTTATACTTGATCCAGAAATTGCATTATTTAGGTATTCTGTTCTCTGTTAGATTATAATGTGTCTGTACAAAGTACCATAATTTACGGAATGATTACTGCTTAAGAGTGTAATTCTAAGGCTGTGGAAATCAGACACTGTTCCTCATTTTAAGACCTGATTGAAATATCTTTCTGGAATATTGCAATATAAAATTTTTGGGCAAACAAAGTACTGCACAACAGATTAAATTACATTAATTAAATTAAAAGTAAACACACGTGATTATTCCTTTAAAATTAAAGATTTATTAATATCTATTTGTAGTATTAGTAGTAGCATTGTTATTGAGTCATAAGACTCAATAACAAAATATATTTTGACAGTTTCTTCACATTTAAATAAACTTTTATTTTGACGGGTTTTCGTGAGGAACTCACAGCGGCTGTGCATGTGAAACAATGGTACTTTTGTAATATTATACAATAAAATGCTAATGAAGTGACTCTCAGAGCAGCTGGGGATGAAATTCGTGTATTCATATCATCATAGTGCGACAACAGAGGTTGAAAACAATGCGTCACCCGCACTTGTGTAAACAGAAAAGTGCGTTGAACCATCCGCCATTCATTCATCCTTTCATTGCTGAAATTATGGCGCCTTTACACATAATGTCAAATGCTTCCACAGATTTCTAGTATTACTATAGAATTTTATCTGAGCATTGCAAATTACATTTTGTTCTTGTTCTCGTCAACAGTCTCTCCGCCATGATAAGCACTGAATGAGTGACAGCTTTCTGTTGGAACATTGCGCAAGGTAAATAAGAGGGTGACATCTAGAGGAGAACACTAATGAAAAGATTCAGATTAATCAGATCTTCTTTTAAATATTTGCTGAAATAAGTAATGAAAAGATAGATTCATAAATACCATATATATATATATATATATCTTACATCTATAACTACGTGCTCAAGTGTCAATATATCTTGCTTTTGGTTCATGCTTGTGCCAAGAACATATATGTAAATTAATAAATAATATCATCACAACTTGAAAAGTTACTGACTATTTAATAGTCAGTCTGCCAAACCTAATCTCACCCCACTAGATTTGCTGTAAACAAATTACAAAGCATCATCCGTGGAGAGAGTGGGAGAGGACTTTTACTCAAAAGGACACAACACAGTGTTGCCGCATAATGTATAAACCTTTTGTGCATATAAATAGATAACAAGAATAGTTAAAACACTATTGTCCACAGCGAAAATAAATTATAAAATTGTGGCACATTCAAAAGCAATGAGGCCGTAATCATGAACAAAGGAGCCAGAGGCGACCCAACAGCCCATTACACGTGGTTGATCAAGCTCTAGACCCACAAGAGAGAAATCAGGTGAAGTTTATGTTTTTAGAGGAAAAGAATGAGTGATTGTAGAGGATAACCTTCTGAATGATTCCTAGTTTTAGTCACTCCACAGTCTGTGCGTCTTCCCATAGATGTCACCTGATGTTATGTGAAGTCATCTACTGTTTGCAAAGCTGAAGAATTACAAACAGACAGTCTGCCACTTAGGAGCAACTAGCTTTTTAAACCATCGCAAGTGTTCATACACATCTTTAACGCTTAAGGACACTTCGCTGTTGTTTTTAGATGACATTTTTAGAGAGCGGTGGCCCTGTCTTCACCAGCAATGCACACTTAATTACTGTCAGCTTTGCTCTTTGTCAAGTGGACCTTTTTGCTGCCTGCACGGCAAGACTCGTTAAAAGCCCCTTTTCAAGTGCTTCTCTCCCAATCTGACGTTAATTACTGTATCAGTGCTGTTTGTTAGGTCAGTAAGAAGCTCTTCTTCGCAGAGAGGAATCGGTCATTATGATGATCTCATTATTCAAAGATGTGCTTCATTCCACTATTCTATCTGCTTATTTTTCTGCCTCATTTATACTCAGCTCTCATCTATGAAGACTTGCACGTGCATGCAGCACCTCCTGTGCCGAGGTTCTCATACCGGTGTAAGGCCTGTTGTTATTAAACTGTCATTTTTGGTCTCCAGCAAAAGTTTGGAAAAACATACTTGTTACTTGTAGTTAATTACTAAATTTACCAATTTTAGAATAATAGAAAAACCATGAAAATTATGAAATTGCATAAATGGAAACATACAAATTTTAGTACAGTTCGTTAGATTTAATAACAAGTTGGTTATATTTATTCATTTAGAATCCGGGTTTAGTGATATGATGAAATTCATATATAAGCACAATTTGTTTTATTTTCTGCAAAACTAATTTCAAGCATTTTCAAGCATTTAATATAAATGAATAATATGAAAAAGTGCATTTTGGTATAAAAAACAACAACAAACAAACAAAACACGAAATAAATAAATAAATAAGTTAATTTATTTAAACATAAAGTCATTTTTCAATATGGTGAGAAACTAGCCGAGTGCACGTAGAGTTAGTCTTTTCTTTTTACTCTAAACTTTGACCTTGGAAGGAAAGTTTATAACACCAAAAATAATGATGATGATGATGATGATAATGATGATGAGGATGATGATGTTGGTTATTTTCATGCATTAAAAGAAAATTGCCAAAATGAACAAACTTTCAGGCACTTTTCTCATGTTTCTTCAAAATATAAGACACCTCCTTCCCTTTTTTACAGTCAAACAATATAATATAATATAATATAATATAATATAATATAATATAATATAATATAATATAATATAATATAATATAATATAATATAATAATCAAGTTGATTTTCTGTAGAAGTTGCCAAAGGTAACAAAAAATGGATGAACTAGACAAGAAGATAACTGAACTTCAACTTTAAATTAAAAACAACTTCAAAGTTTATGAAAAAAATAAAAAAAAATAACAGAGACTTGCAGGCACTGAAAAGAAAATTATATCAACATCTAAAACTCCACACACCATATCTGCTCAACCAATATTAAGTCCTGCACATCTAACAGCCCCTGCGGTCAAAAGTGATCACTTAAAACTGACCTTCTCTACCTTTTAAAAAGATCCTCTGATGATCCTGACCCACTGTTATATATATAAAACGTTGTCAAGATTTCATGGCATTACACCCCCTCACCAATGCTGACATTTTAGCAACTTTCCACAGTGCGAGACAGCTCGGCAGAACTTCCATAACAACTTGGAAGAATTTGGAACTTTTTTCTTTTCTTTTTTTTTAGGATACCATGCTCCAGGAAACTGTCCACACTATTTTTCGAGTCAAAACAACACTTTCTGCAATCCAAACATGGAAGTCAGTCTACCAGCAGTGCAGTAACTGCTGCAACCATACCTAAACTACAAACCAAATCCAAGAGACCACCTTCACCTTCTTAACTTTCTTCTCAACCTCCAATCATTCCGCCACAGTTAGTTTTGCCTATCCACATTAGCACTTGGACAGGAAAAGCTATTGTGGACATAGGAGATAGTTACACTATGGTTCATGAAAATGTGTGGAAACTGCTTACCTCACACAAAAAACTGAAACCTTGGACTTTTTGGGCCTTTGTATTTTGCAAATGGAGAAAAAGAAGTTCCTGTTGGATGGATATATCAGCAAGTTTGTCTCTATGATAATTCATTTACCTTACCTATTGATGTCCTTTATTCCAAAACCCTTGTCTGTTCAGTAGTCTTAGGTTTGGACTTCATCTTCTTTAGTTTCATGCAAATCAACATCATTGACGGTCGATATTTCTTCAAATCAAGTCCCGAAGAACAACACTTGTTTTAACCTGGAAATGTCATTGTTCCTGCAAGTAGCCCTCAAAAAAAAAAAAAAAAAAAAAACAACTGGGAGTGTTGTACCTTCACCTCGACCCACACTCTTGTTGTCACCTTTTGATAACCCAAATTTAAACATTTTGATTGAAAAAGCTTTAAAACAATGCCCACTTACCTTTTGATGTTAAACTTCAACTGCAGGAGGTGCTTGAAATAACACCCAAGTTTGTACACTTTAATAGAAAGCGAAGCTTACCCCTTGCCAAACATTACCAAAGTTATTGAATCACTTTCAGAGGCAGCTATTTGCTCCACAATTGACCTTAACAGCGGTTATAGGCAAGTGGCCATGGACCCCTCAATTAAACAACAACAACAGCAAAAACTGCTTTCATCACTTCTTTCAGCATCATATATTCATCAACAGTAACTCAGCACCTACACAAACTTCATGTTCTCTGTTGCAAGCTACAAGATGCAGAATTGACCATTAACTTAAAGAAGTGTAAGTTCTGTCTCAAGGAAACCTAATTCCTGGGTCATGTAGTAAACACTCAAGGTATCATGGCAGACCCATGCAAAATTGAGGCCATTCGAACTTATCCAGTACCAACCATTCTCAAAGAGATGCAATGGTTCCTTAGCCTTGCTCGATGGTACTATCGTTTTGTTCCAAACTTTTCACAAATCGCCGAACCTATTAATGCTCTGAAAAAGAAGGGAAGAACATTTCATTGATCAGTGAGCATTTAATCAACTCTAGATATGTATTACTTCACTTCCTGTCCTTGGTCATCCAAATTTACAACAGCCTTTCACTGTATGCTACAGGCCTAGGTGCTGTGTTAACATAAAGAAGAGAACAAGGGAGGGAAAAAGTCATAGCATATGTGAGACGAAGCCTAAACCCAGCAGAAACAAACTACTCAGTCACAGAGAAAGAATGTCTGGCCGTACTTATTACTTTACCTGAGCTCCGTTTTGCTGTTAATTCAGCCATCCAAGAAATGTGACGAGTCCGTTTTGCACCGAATACCACAAACAAACAGTTTTAACGTCACAAGAGACAAATATTTACAGCACAGAATGTTAAGTGGAGAACTGTGAATAAAAGAGGAAAAGAAAATGGGGTAAGGAGGTGTGTTGTACAAAGAGACACGTAGATACGTGGCCTGAGAGTGTGTGCTGCCTACCTTAGCGTCACTACCACCGCCGCCGAGTGAGTCAAGTTGTCGAATCAGATGCACAAGAGAGTATTATTAACACCAAACAAATGAAATGGATATTACTACATAATTGTATTTTTCCTGGCAAAGACAAAGCATGACCTGGTCGTTGCGTGGAGCACTGCCTATTCCTGGAATGGATAAATGAATGGGTTTGGTCTTTGGTTTGGTCATCTCCTACGCTGATGCCATGTGCAGTGCGTTACCAATCACAAGCTGGTTTCCTACCAACTGGCATGTTCCTCGTTTTCCATAATATTTTTCAGCTTTCCTGTTTCTACGTGCAGATTCCCAAAGTGATGACAGCTCATCGCAGGTACTCTCCAAACCAACGTATTTCTTTTCATCTATCTACAACTTTCCCTACACAGCAAACTTTTTTCCTATGAACTATTAATATTGACACAACCGTCAAAGGACCTTGTTTAAAGTGTGAATTGGTTGACAATAGTTTTGAGAATTATTGAAAATTGTTTTTGCTATTTGAAGAATATATTAATTACGTTTTCACAGCAATGCATTTTGAATGGCTTGATTCTTTAATGTTTGATCCAATTATTCCGTGTTATCATTCCTGTGTGTAACTGGTGGTTTCAGTTATCCTGGGTTAAAAAAAATTGTTAACTTAAATTCTATTGATTCTATGTGGTAGACTAAATTATACCTGGTGCCCAAACTGATAATATAGAGTTTACAGTTAAAATTCTTATTGTTAGGCTGTGCCACCATTCGAGTTTACAACTTAATATTATTAAATGTGTTCAGACAATATTGCACACAAAATTTGAACACTTTAAATAAATTAATTTACTGGGTATTTAGAGGTCATGTATTTAAAGAGTTTCTGAAGGCACAGTTATTATAAAATCCTTGACTGTCCTTAATTGCGTCATGTATGCAGAAAATTACAGGGACATCAGGGAAACTTTTTTATTTTGTAATAAATGACAAACTTTATCTTTAAACCTGTTAGAAAATCTGATATGTTGAATGTGTTCTGCTGTTCTTGTGGGAATTGATCAACAAGTCTGAGACCTTAGTGAGAGTTTTAGAACTTATCACATCTTACTGTCATCCCGGCTGACATTAGGTCAGTTAGACGAGAGCAATGACTTCCCTCGACGCAGGAACAGATTCCAGATTCCAGTGGCAAACTGACCCAGGAATGGATCCAATTTGCATTCAGCCAGGCAAAGGGAAAAAAGAAGAAAAGCGTGCATTTAAAGTGTTCTGGGGATAAAACAAGAGTGTTGTTTCATCTCTGTTTTTATCTGCTAGGCTTGTAATGATTGCCTTAAGGGTTACTGGTATTTCAGCAGAATAATTCTGATGTGAAAAAGGAATTGTATTTAAATATTTATGACTTATAGCTTCACATTAGATTTTTCAGATAACATATTTCACGCATTTCAAGTCTCACTGAAACAATATAACAAGATAATGTGGGCTTTGAATTCAATAAGCAATCTGATATCCCCAGAATACACCACCAAATTTAGATTTTGTCATAAGCTATTTGAAGATAGACAGGTTGAATTCACTCTTTTGATTCAGTATGTTCAGTATGTCTGTAAAGAGCACCTCAGACCCAGAGGTGCCCTGTCCTCTCCAGTGGCTCTGAGACACAAACTCTGGCTAATCAGAGTGATTGGAGCAGCTGGCATGGCCGTGGGGGCTGAGGGACACCTTGTGACTCCATCAGACCTGCCAGTGGCACACCTGGAATACACCACCAGGGTGACTTTGAGATTTCAGAGAGACAGAGAAAGTAGGAGGCGCCAATAATGCCTTGCAGCGCCAAGATGCAAAAAAGTACCATCTCCTGGTCAGCCATAGCTTGGCTGTTTCAAAACATAGGCAGTAGCATTGGGCAAATTTTAAAGATAACTAAGCCTACATTTTTGTTTAAAATCTATGATAGATTATTTGCGGATACGTTGAAAAATAAACTTGGAGCATATTTATACAGTGCATTATTATACCTGCTTGGTACCCAGTCAACAAACCAAACTGTGACACATTCAGTCTTCTAAGATAAAACTGTTAATGCAGACATATTGCTGTGTAGCGAGTGAATTGGCTTCGCCGCTGCATGCAATGCAAACTGAGAGCTACCTTGATGAGGTGTACTTAGCAAGCACCATATGGCTACTGGGTCTTATAGGCACAGAATCATGGCTGCTGCAAGAAGAATTATCGTGCCAGCAGTGTGGAAGACACAATAATTTCTTCCCCACCTCACAAATGTGCGAAACACAGTCATATCTTTGATAAATTCCTCACCAACAATAACCACAAATGTCCTCAATTTGGAAACTTACCAAATGCTCAAAAAAGCTTCTATTTTCAGATGGGAGGAAAACAAGCTCAACAGCAGGTGAAGTGTTTGCCAGCCATCATTATGTACTTGCTTTCCTAGACTTTCAAGCCAAGAGTAATTTCTCACACAGCTAAAACTACTGGACAAAGTCATATTCCATTATAGCACAAGTATATCACACATGCATGGTCTTTATTGTCACTGTATGTATGGCACAAGTTATTAGATGCTATCACTGAAGCAAGTGTACTATCCTGTTGCAAGGATCTAGATATTTTACATTCTCTGAAGAAAATATGAGTGAAATTCAACATTTTGTCCCTTACAATGATAGTACTTAGTGATGAGGTTCATAGTCATTTCAATTCATCTAATTTCACTACATTGATCATTTTTTTATTATTTCAAACATTCACAAAAAACATATTGAGAAATTTTATAACAAATACAGTAATTGCCAATTGTAAAAGCTGCAGAAATGTAATCCAACAGTTTATCTGTACTTACAAATGCAACCGATTAATTTTATTAATTACTTACTGACAAAACTCAGAGTCAAGTCAAGTCACCTTTATTTATATAGCGCTTTTAACAATATAGATTGTAACAAGGCAACTGAACAGCATTAAATAGGAAAACAGTGTGTCAATAAAACAAAAAGGCAATTCATCATTGAATTCAAGTGGGTGTATCTTACACACAGTTAAATGGAGAAACATATATAAATACTGTAAAAAAAGATGCAATTATTCAGCATTACACAGTAAAGTATAAGCTATTTTGTTTGTTTCACTTAAAAGAAGTTCAATTTTGGCATTTCAGTCAAGAATCAATTGTATGAGTTGTACTGAATTTACTAAAAAGTGCAAAACAGGCAGCAAAATTTGGTCAAGAATTAGCTGCATTGACCAATAGAACAGTGACCTCTGTGTGAATGATGCATAACACATTGCTACATTATTGACTGTAGACAATGGACCATTTTTGCCCACAAAACTGAGTGAATCTGACCACACCTTTACAGTTCATTGGAAGAGAAGATGATCATTGATTAATAATGTGATCTTTGGCTTCAGAAGACAAAGCATGTTGCATGGACTACTTTTAATACCTGTTTGAAGATTCTATAAAGCATCTAAATCTGTGTTCTACAAAAGAAAGCCACACTGTTTTGATCGACATGATAGCGGGTCAGTAATAACAGTGTTATTATTTGCCTTGGCAAGCTGCACTAAAAATGTGAAATACATATGCTATGTCTGCGTTTGTCTAGTCTAATGTGAACTCCAGAAAATGAGTTAATAATTTGTTGTTGGGAGTGACTGAGGAAAAATCATTGCAAGGTTCAGTGACTTCTGCAGGGAGTTTGTAAAGTTTGACATCTGAATAATCGATTCCCTGCTTCAAATTTAGGACCAACGGATAAATCTAGTTTCTGTAGTTTACTTCGTTTTTAATTAATCAGAGTCCTGAGCGCTCCTATGTGATCTTATCGATATCATTTCATTTGGTGGCTGTTAATCGATTCTTAATGAGCTTCAAGTAATATCCCCTTTATCTTGTAAAAGGCATTTTGGCCAATCCAGGGGGCTCTATCATGTAAACAGGATTTAAATAATGTTAAATATATGAGTGGTCTCACTCATATCATGAGAATATGTAACTGTCATTTAATCGAAAGCTCAGGAGACATATTTATGTTTTTAACTGTTCAAATGCATTTCTGATGCCAACTTCGATATTTCTTCCCTCATCCTCTATTTTCTCTCACTTTGCACATGCGACAGAGGAAATGACACATTTTGTTCCTAACTAGACAAACACATTTTCTTAGTGCAGCCAAGGGTGCAAATTCACACTCTGTCGTCCTTCCTTCATCTATATGTGTCTAATATTCTGTGGTTTGACATTGTCTCCATAACCGAGAAAGTTCTCATCAGTTCTTTCCTGCGTCAGTGGTGCTTATCGCAGAGTCAACGCCCCTCTGTCTCTTGCCCTTATTGCCCAGTATTTTTGCATCAGTGCTTTTTAATTTCACAAACACACTTTGGCTTGCCTCAGTCTGATGGTTTCTTAAAACATAACAAGGCCATACTTCTGTGGTAAACAGACTAAATATCAATGTTCATTTATGCTAGGGCTCAGTTACAACAGCAGATGTAAGATTGTGTTAAATCCAGAAAACTGAAGCTGGGAACCCAACAGGAGTTCAGGGATCTGTGGTGTCTCATTCTGTTTCACTGTATTATTCTCCTGACATTTCGTTTAAAAGGGTTATCGGATGCGACATGCATTGTGCAAATAATTTGTGATCCAGCCTCATATAGTACAGAAGAAGTAAGTATAAGATTATTTTATGAATCTTTGCAAATCGCTTTTTCTAATAGCATGCTTGTTAGCAAGTTCCGCCGCTAAAGTAAACAGTGTCGTGAGAATGGCTTGTCACCCCACGGAAGAGAGGGGTGGGGTCAGCCCAGCTCATTAGCATTTAAAGGAACATTCTGAAAATAGAGCTGATTTTGTCGAGGTAAAAGGGTGTTGTTTTACACTACCACTGAGGCATTTTAACCAAAGTACATTATAAACGTTTCATTAAGACCCTAAAGAATCATATCTACTTGTGTAAAATGGGCATCAGATGACCCCTTTAAAATACAACTTAAAATTATTTATGAAACATTAATTGCTTTCAGAATGGGACTGAATGTCACACTAGACTTTGAACATTATATCAGAGCCACATTTAGGGAATCATGTGATATTTAAATTTATGTGCTTTTTAAATTTAATAAGAGGAGAATTTGTATTAGTCAGAATTTCTGCACGTCCATATACTGATCTGTACAACCAAGACTAACTGAAAATATATGCCTCTCCATACATTTTTGTAACAAGGTAATTATGTACCTTACTGCACGCTCCGTGGCAGTTTCAAAGTGAAATGTCCAGAGAGTGGTGTTAAAACACGTTTATTACATTGTGGAGGCACGTATTAAGAGGTGACTTTAAAACTCTGTGCCTCTAAATCGTACTTTGTGAGAAAAATAATAAAAGTTGTCAGAGTTCTAGTATTCTAGTATTAATTTCAACTGGAAACTGCAGTGAATCATACATATAGGTATTTTTTTATTGTTATTTATTTATTTTTCAGTTTTATAGAGGCACGTATTTTCAATGAGCGTATGCTGGATCTGTAATGGGGAAACTGCAATATAGCATGGTAGGGACTATACACTAACAAACAGGAAGCTTATTTGTTAATTGCTAATTCTTTAATTGCTTATTTGCTTGACAAGCCTACGCTTAAAAAAAAAAAAAAAAAAAAAAACTGGGTTATTTATTATTTACTCTGATGTTGGGTTCAGCCAGTTGGGTCATTTTATTTGGTTAATATATATATATATATATATATATATATATATATATATATATATATATATATATATATTGTGGCGGGGTGAGGAACTACACGACAACCGTTTGACAGAGAAAGTCCCCGAAGGGTGGATTTATTGAAGGTAAGTGCTCTGGGTGAAGGCGGTGCTCTCCTGTGGCGCTTCAAGTCCCTCGTGCTCGCTGTGTCCTGAGTGGTGGATCCCGTGCTGTGCTCTCCTTGGTGGGGCTGACGGTCACACGCTGCTCTCTGTAACAGAGGAGGAAAGGGTTAGCGTCCTTGTTGGGAGACATTCCTCACCACTCTGTCTTCCTCCTCTGCTTAAGAAGGCTCCGCTTGATGAGCTGCAGGTGCGGCCGCTCAGCCCGTGATGAGCTCGTGCCGGTGATTCCCGTGTGTTGCCAGGGCGACGCTGACGAGCGCTCGGGACGCATGTCACACTCCCCCCCCCTAAGCGTCGACCTGCGCCTGCGGTACAATGGGGAGAAATGGGGAGGGTGGGGAGTGGAGCCTGACAGACCTGCGAAAGCTGCCCCTATCCTGGAGAGACCGTCCGCGTTGGCGTTGGCCGTCCCCGCCCGATGTTGTATGGTGAAGTGGAAGTCCTGGAGCGCAAGGAACCAGCGGGTTACCCTGGGGTTGGTGTCCTTTGCGCGGGCCATCCACTGCAGTGGCGCATGATCTGTCAGCAGGGTGAACCGGCGTCCGAGGAGGTAATAGCGGAGCTCCAGGACTGCCCACTTGACGGCCAGTGCTTCCTTCTCCACGGCGGCAAACCGTTGTTCGGTCGGGGTAAGCTTCCGGCTAATAAAGATCACCGGGTGTTCCTCGCCGTCCTGGACCTGGAAGAGAACGGCTCCCAACCCGGTGTCCGAGGCGTCGGTTTGCACCAGGAAGGGGCAGTTGAAGTCGGGGGCTCGCAGGACTGGCTCCGTGGTGAGGGCTGACTTCACCTGCTGGAACGCCTCTTCCGCTTCTAGACTCCAGGCTATCTTCTCCGGTTGCCCCTTCCTGGTCAGATCTGTCAGGGGAGAGGCTAAGGAGGAGAAGTTAGGGATAAAGCATCGGTAGTATCCTGCCAACCCCAAAAAGGCTCGTACCTGGGTCTTGGTAGAGGGCCGCGGTGCCGAGAGGATAGCTGTCACCTTCTTTTCCTGGGGGCGGATGAGGCCACGTCCCACGCAGAAGCCCAGGTACTTGGCTTCGGAGAGAGCCAGGTGACATTTCCGGGGGTTGGCGGTGAGCCCCGCCCGGCGGAGGTCCAGCAGCACCCTCCGGAGCCGCTCTAAATGTTCCCCCCAGGTCTCTGAATGGATGACCACGTCGTCGATGTAGGCCGCGGCGTAGGCCATATGGGGCCTCAGCAGGACATCCATGAGCCTCTGGAATGTGGCGGGGGCCCCGTGCAGGCCGAAGGGAAGGACCCGGTACTGCCAGTGGCCACTGGGGGTCGAGAAGGCTGTCTTAGGCTTGGCATCCTTAGACAGGGGGACTTGCCAATACCCTTTGGTGAGGTCGAGATTCGAGATGAACCGGGCCCTTCCTAGTCGATCCAGGAGCTCATCGACGCGGGGCATGGGGTAGCCATCGAATTCAGAGACCTCATTTAGGCGGCGGAAGTCGTTGCAAAACCTTAGGGTGCCGTCGGGCTTCGGGACCATGACGATGGGGCTGGACCATGGACTCCGCGAGGGCTCAATTACCCCCAACTTCAACATCTCCTGCACCTCTGTCTCAATTGCGTGTCGCCGAGCCTCCGGGACACGATAGGGCCGCTGCCGGACGATGACTCCTGGTGGTGTTCGGACTTCGTGCTGGACGACGGTCGTCCGCCCTGGCAGAGGGGAGAACACATCCGAGAACTAACCGACCAGGTGCTGCAGTTCCGTCTTCTGGGCTGCGGAGAGATGGGGATCCATGTCCACAACCACGGGAGAGGTGGCGGCGAGGGCCGAGAGCTGGGGCCCGGTCCCCACCCAGCGCTTCAACAGGTTTATATGATAGAGCTGTTCTTCCCTTCGGCGACCGGGTTGGCGCACTTTGTAGGTGACGGGTCCCACCCGTTCGGTGACCGTATATGGGCCCTGCCAGCGGGCCAGGAACTTACAGGCTGAGGTGGGGACCAGTACCATGACGTGATCTCCCGGCTGGAACTCCCGGGGTTGGGCAGCCCGATTGAAGAGGCGCTGCTGGTCTTGCTGGGCCTTGGTCAGATGCTCCCGGACCAATGGCATGACCCTGTCGATCCGCTCTCTCATGGCCTTGACGTGCTCGACGGTGGTCCGACAAACCACAGGCTGTTGTTCCCAGGCTTCCCGGGCGACATCTAGGAGCCCTCGGGGCTGGCGGCCGAAGAGGAGCTCGAAGGGCGTGAAGCCGGTGGACGCCTGGGGTACCTCCCGGACCCCGAACAGTACATACGGGATCATCTGGTCCCAGTCGCGTCGGTCCTCGGCCACGACACGCCGCAGCATCTGTTTGAGGGTCTGGTTAAAGCGTTCCACGAGCCCATCGGTTTGCGGATGGTATACGCTGGTCCGGATCTGTCGGACTTTGAGGAGTTTGCAGAGGTCAGCCATGATCCGGGACATGAAATGGGTGCCCTGGTCGGTCAGGATCTCCGCTGGTAGGCCAACCCGACTACTCAGTAGGAAGAGCTCCTGTGCGATGTTTTTGGCGGTGGCCTTGCGGAGGGGAATGGCCTCTGGGTAGCGGGTGGCATAATCCACGATAACCAGGATATGTTCATGCCCCCGGGCGGACTTCGGCAGCGGCCCCACCAGGTCCATCCCGATGCGCTCGAAGGGCACCTCAATGATCGGCAGCGGGATCAGCGGGCTAGGGGGAGGAGTATGTGGCGAGGTCCGTTGGCACGTCGGGCACGCTTGGCAGTACCGCTTGACATCCGCCTCCAGTCCTGGCCAGTGGAAGCGGTCCAGGATCCGTTGCACCGTGCTGATCGAACCCCGGCCAATCCCGGCCGAGGAGAACGGGTACCGGTTGGTTCCTTAAGATTCCCACTTCGACGGGCCAGGAACCAGGGGTCGCGGTGATGGTCACTCGCCGGGCCGGCACATGCCTGGTGTCCCCGTGCACGCACGTTATCGCCAGCCGGGCTCTGGAACCTGTTCGGGGTGGAAGGACAGTCGGTTGTATCAGGCTTACCCCGCTGCCCGAGTCGAGGACGGCGACGAATGGCCGGCCGTTGACGCGCACCTTGGCCCGTGGTGCCTTCGGCGCTGGACCGTGGACTGAACAGCCTGCTAGCCATGTCCGTCCTGGGGAACGCGGCGGCTCGGTGGGCATTGGCTCGTCCTGGGGTCCGGGAACCGCAGGCCTGCTCACGGGTCGCTGGGTGCCCTCCGGCGAGCGTCGCTCCTGGACCACCCTTCGGGGAAAAGGCGGCGCTCGGTCCCCTACCTCCCGGTGTTGGGCGGCCTCCGCCAGCTCAATGGCCTCCACGAGCCCGTCGAGATCGGTGGGGTTCCTCATGCCAGCCGCCTGCCTCAACGCGCGGGGGAGGGCGCAGAGGAACCGGTCGATCACCACACGCTCAGCTACCTGGTGTGCGGAGGGACCCCCGGTCAACAGCCAATGTTGGGCCAACCGGGATAGTTCGGCCGCCTGGGCGTGAGCGGGCTGTCGAGCTCGATATTCCCAGTCATGGAACTGCTGCGCCGCACGGATTGGGGAAAGGCCTACCCGGCTCAGGATCTCCTTTTTCACCTCTCCATAGTGCTGGCTTCTCTCGGTCGTCATGGTGAAATATTCGCTGCGCTTCCCCGGTCAGCAGCGGCGCGAGGAGTCGGGCCCACTCGTCTTCTGGCCACGCCTCCCGGACTGCGGTGGCCTCAAACATCTGAATATACATCTCCACGTCATCATGCGCCGTCATTCGTGGCATCAGCTGGACGGCCTGGACACGGGGGTCAGGCAGCGGCGTGCGGTGGGTGGCGGCGCGGAGGGCGGCGAGCTCACGTTCGGCGTCTCCTTGACGTGAGGCCATATGTTCCATTATTTGCTGCTGGCGGATGCTCACCTCGGTGAGGTGTTTTAGCAGTTCTTCCATGCCGGGGGAGGAGCGGCCGCCTGTGGAAACAGAGCAGATGAAAATGAAAGGGGGAAAAAAAGAAAATCCAAAAAACAAACGGGTGGCTTTAACGGTCTCCTCAGGGGTCGGTTGTCGGTGTCCACCTCACACTATTGCCCGCATTCTCCACCAGTGTGGCGGGGTGAGGAACTACACGACAACCGTTTGACAGAGAAAGTCCCCGAAGGGTGGATTTATTGAAGGTAAGTGCTCTGGGTGAAGGCGGTGCTCTCCTGTGGTGCTTCAAGTCCCTCGTGCTCGCTGTGTCCTGAGTGGTGGATCCCGTGCTGTGCTCTCCTTGGTGGGGCTGACGGTCACACGCTGCTCTCTGTAACAGAGGAGGAAAGGGTTAGCGTCCTTGTTGGGAGACATTCCTCACCACTCTGTCTTCCTCCTCTGCTTAAGAAGGCTCCGCTTGATGAGCTGCAGGTGCGGCCGCTCAGCCCGTGATGAGCTCGTGCCGGTGATTCCCGTGTGTTGCCAGGGCGACGCTGACGAGCGCTCGGGACGCATGTCACAATATATATATATATATATATATATATATATATATATATATATATATATATATATATATATATATATATATATTTTATTTACTTATTTAATTATTTTAATTAATTATTCTTATTTTTATTTTTCTGTTACTCTGCTGCTGGGTCATTTTTACTGTCTGTAAAATAATGAACCCCAGTCCTGGGTGAGTCTAACTCATTGTTGGATAATCTGTGCCAAACCAGTTTCAGCTGGATACATTTGTCAAGAGTCAGTCTGTGTTCTGTTCTGAGAGAAACCCAGACTGACAATAAACTTCCTGAATAAAATTTAGGTTTGAATTACATTGTATTCCTATCAAATTATTACAGTATAAATAGGAAAACAACTGTAGTCTCACATTTGATATTTTTTGTCTATCGCATTTAACATCTGATTGGAACCCAAGCCTTCTACAAATGCAGCATTCACAGAATACACACAAATTATTGTTGCTGCTCCTGCCACGTCCTAAAATATGTATTGAATGCTTTTGTTTTATTATTGTAAAAGTCTGACTTGCCATTGAATAAAAAAAAAAAAGAAAAAAAGAAAAGTGTATACTAATGGTCCCTGTCATATATAGTCTATGTCTGTCTGTGTATGTTCATGTTTTTTGTGGTGTATGAGGACATAGATTTGTATAATGAAATGGGTATGACATTGATATTACATCGTGAAGGTGATTTATGAGGACACTTTCGGTATCCCCGCAAAAACTTTGTACAGTATAAAAACCATTATGCTTATGGAGAGTCCCCATATATCATAAAGAACCAACATGTGTGTGTGTGTGTGTGTGTGTGTGTGAGTGTGTTTATGGATGTACTGTATGCATACACTCACACAGAACACAGAAACCCATTTGTGGTGAGGCAAACTGAAAGGGTAAAATGGTAGGGTAAACCTTGAAACTTGCCCATTCGGCAGAAATAAAATTAATTTAAACCATTCTACCCTTCTTTGAAGAACCCTTGTAGAGATGGATGTGTTTGTGCAAAAACTGTTGATTTTATAAGTGGTTTTAAGTGATTTCTGTGCTTGTTTTACATGTTTCTAAGCTAAGTGGTACTAAGTGGCAGAGACCCTTTATGAACTTCAAGGTAAGCAGAAAAAGCAACATAGCAGAACTCTAAAAATGGGACAAAACACAGCTTTTTGAATCATTGTCAAATGAGATGAAGCCTTAGCGCACTGAATAAACTACTTTTGTGAAGAAACGGCTCATTGCCTAATGAACTGACAGCCTGTCTGCTAATCTGCAACAAGCTTGATATTAAATATTTATTTTGGAGTGAGCTGTATTTGTTGGCACAGACAAATTTTGCATCATATAGTATTTTATCTCTTAGGTATCCACAAACAGTGACTGACAGTCACAAAACTTAGAATGTGTTTTAGTGGCATCAGTGGCATGGTAGAGTTGCTGAGGTTGGTATCTCCTTAAGGTCTAGCTGGATGTTGCTACTGTAGATTGTTACAGACAGACAGATTTTCAAAGAAAATCTATGAAATTTCACATACTTGCATCAGCTAATCATCAGCTATGAGAAAACCTCAAGTCATGTCAACGGAATGATGGACTGAGTTTGGTGGGTGTACCTTTACTTAGAACTTAGAGTAAGAAATTTTGTCTCAGGTTGTCGAACCAAGATAACAACTTCTGTTTTAAAGGAATATTTTGGGTTCAGTACAAGTTAACTTTGATCGATGGCATTTGTGGCATAATCTTGATTATCACAAATGCATGTTCGACTTGTTCCTTACTAACTTCTTATCTGTAAAGTAATAACCATCTTTACAGCTTAGTTGACATGAGTGAATGAAAGGCCATACAATGATTGTAAATATGATTTATGATTAAGTATGACATTTTAACAGATAAATTAAAGTTTTCTATAAAACGATTAGCTTTACATTTTTCCTTTTAAATCCTTTCAAAAGTATATGTTGGCTTTTGTGATTAATTTATAATTATTTCAATCCCCCTTTTTTAATGTAAAGCACTTTGAGTTGCTGTTGTGTATGAAATGTGCTATATACATAAACTTGCGTTAATTGTATTGAATCCGCACTTCTAGTGTCCTTCAAATCATATATTACATTAAAGCAACAACATTAAAGCAGACAATAATTACACTATTTATTTATTTTTATTGTACATTCAGTTGAACAACATTAAGTTTGAGTTCAAGACTGTCTGCAGTGACTCGGGAAACTGTTTAAAATCCTGACGGACCAAAGAGTGCCTCTTACATGGTTTTCCAAAATAACATGTTATATTTGTCCCAGAAATTGTTAATGTTCATAATGACTTTATCCTAGCCTGGAAGATTATGTAGCCTATATCTTTCAGCACAAGCTTTCTGTCTGTATGCTTTATAAAGACAGCTAATAGCCATAGATTGTGCTTTCTCTTTCAGTTTGCTCTGTTTTGTCATACATCGTACTTCAAACTCATTGATGCAACTTTGTTAATGTAATGGAAAATGAAGGTGAGGAAGCAAGTGCAAGTAAAAGGGGTTTTAATGAACACAGTCAGATACATGAGTAACACAAAACAGGATAACAGGTGAGTGAGGTGAAGTCTGATGGCGATCCGGGAAGTAGTTATATCCGATGTTGATCCATGAAGTGGTGCTCAAGAGATGTAGCAGGAGATCGTGACACAGGAACTGAGATGAGCGAGCTGTGGGGTGAGAGGTATAATCCGAGGGTTTGAAGAGTGGATGGGATTCCAGAGACACAGATGATCCAACGAAGGAAGAGAAGAACACAGAGAACAGGAACGAGAGACCAGGCATAACAAGGCAGACTGCAAACAACGCTCTGACAAACACAAGACAGGGCAATAAGTAGGGATCAGGTAATGAGTAGCAGATGGTGTAGATGAACAATTAACGGAGACGCCCACACGAAACAATCAGTGCTGACTTGAGACACACACAAACTCCACCCACAGTGCAAATCCCGAGGCCACGGTTTACCAACCGTAACAGTACCCTCCCCTCTAGGAACGCCTCCTGGCATTTCCAGATGACCCTACCTGTCGATTGTAATCATCAATCAGGGAGTTATCCAATGTCCCGAGCAGGTACCTTACTCCTCTCCTCCAGACCTTAACCCTCTCAGTCCACCAAGTACTGGAATCGTCGTCCCCTTCGTCTTGAATCCAGAATAAGATTATAATCGTATTGTAATCAACCAAATACGACCAAATAGGTGGGTTCCACATCTACAAGTCACGGCGGTGGGGGAACCGGGCTGGGCAAATTAATTTGTGAATAAAACACAGGTTTAATTTTTTACACATGGAAGGCGGTATGAATCCTGCTGTACGCCGGAGGTAGTTTGAGGCGGACTGTCACAGGACTAATGATCTTGGTGACAGGGAACGGGCCAATAAATTTGCAAACTAACTTATTAATATGGAACGGAGCAGTATGTTGTTGGTAGAAAGCCACACTTTTTGACCCATGACGTATATGGGAGGCTTGGACTGGTGGCGATCGGCCTTGGCCTTGGTGAGAGCCCTCACCTACAGCAGAGTCTCAGGGGCTCTGGTCCACATGTGGGGGCACCTCTGGACAAATGTGTCTAAACATTGCAACGTTCACATTAAACTTGGTTGGCCCGCTCAGACTGACCGTTGCTCTGCGGATGATAACCCAAAGACAGACTAACCATAACTCCCAATAATTTACAAAACTCCCTCCAAAATTTGGACACAAATAGGGATCCCCTGTCAGAAACCATGTCTACCGGTAGGCCATGTAACTGAAAGACGTGATCAATTACAGTAACTGCTGTCTCCTTGGCTGAGGATAGTTTGCTCAAGGGAATGAAATGGGCTGCCTTCAAAAATCGGTCCACTATGCTCAAAATGACTATCATGCTATTAGAGGGAGGTGGGGCGGTAACACAATCTAGAGTGATGTGGGAACAGGGTCTCGAAGGGACAGACAGCGGTTGAAGAAGCCCATCCAGAGGTCGGTTAGACGTCTTACCACTGGCACAAACTGAGCAGGCCAAAACAAAATCACGAATGTCGCAAGCCATAAGTGGCCACCAGAATCGTTGCTTTACTAAGCACTTGGTATGGCTTATCCCTGGGTGACGAGACATTGGAGATTCAGATTCAGATTCAACTTTATTGTCATTGCACATGTGGGCACAAGGCAATGAAATACAGTGGACAGGGGAAGAGATAACAGCAAAACATTAGGAAAGAGAGGAGAAAAAAAACAGCACCCAGACTGTGCTCCTATGGGAGCACCGTTTGAGAACAGTAAAAACACCACAGCACAAATGCACATAATCAATACACCATAAACACACGACTAGACTGGGGATGGATATTTGGGGGGTTGAGGTGATCCAGCCCAGGCAATCAGCATCCGGTCCAACAGCTATTATAGCGCTGGTCGCAGGCCCGCTTGCCAGACTGGCGGAACAAAGCGGCGAAGGTGAGGGATGGGGGTGTGGGGTGAGTGCATATCTTTATATGTGTGAGAGTTTGTGTATTTGTAGGCCTGGAGAATTGCGATTCTCTCTAGATGCCTCAGTCCGCAGATTATACAGCGTCACAGCAAGTTGCCATGGAGATAGCCTTGGTCAGGTCCTAGCCTTGGTCAGAGTCTCTCGCTGCCGTGCTTTCCAAGGAGAAATTTGTTTTCCAGCCAAGGCCAAACCAAGGCCAAGCTGGTAGTGGAGCCGAAAGAAGATAAGATACCAGTTGTTTTGGTCTAGTAGCCGCATTCCAATTTAACGGTCACTATGATTGTCCCTTTTGGTCTCCAAATCCTCCAATTTCCCTTCCAATGCCGTGAGCTTCACCGTGATGTTATCCATATTGCGGTTAATAGTTTCAGTCTCAATGCTGACCATTCTGCCCACTGCTTCAATCATGACGGGCAGCCTTGTGAGGCTTTGAACAGCTGTTCCCGTCTTCTGAATTTTCCGATAACCCAGGGCAAGGCCTAATCCAATCAGCAGAAGACCTGTTATCATGGTTCCGAATAGGTAGATGTCTTCAATGTCCTCCACAGAAAGAGCCGCCAGACACATGACCTGCCAATTCGCCCACGTTTCCATCGTGTGGCCAGCTGCAAACGTTCCGGCAGGGCAGTCAGGTTCCCCCGAACCCAAGCTTCTCGTCGAGAAGATGGTGTCAATTGCGTTGAGAGACCAATTTATCAAATCCATGTTTCAGTTTAGGATAGTTTAGGATAGCAATGCAGAGAGAGTCTCTCAAAGTAGACGAGACAAGAGAAACAGGCGAAGCAGGGAAGACAGGGAGGAGAGGAAAGAAATGTGACCGCCTCCATTGAGAGCTTTTTACTTTTTCTAGTGGGGGTGACCCCACTGAATAATGTCGGACCGTAACTCCTCCGGAATGAACAATCGATTCGGTGGGCACCCGGGTGGAGGCCTTACTCCTTCTAAGGCCTTCTTGACCTTCGATTCGACCTCCATATGAGTGATGAGATGACTATTCTTGACAAAGAATCGGGTTTGACATTCTTGGAACCTGGGTGGTACGATAGAGAAAAATCAAAACAACCGAAAAAAGAAAAAAAAAAAAACACATGCCCACCGAGCCTGCCTGGAGTTGAGTCTTTTGGCAGTTCTAATATATTCTAAGTTCTTATGATCGGTCCAGATGATGAAAGATACCCCTGACCCCTCCAACCAATGACGACACTCCTCCAAAGATAATTTGACGGCCAACAACTCTCTGTTACCAATGTCATAATTATGTTTGGGAGAAGATAAACGATGGGAAAAGAACGTGCATGGTTGCATCTTGTCATCTAAGGCATTGCATTGGGAAAGAACTGCACCTACTCCCACCTCTGATGGGTCGACCTCCACCACGAACTGATGTGTGGGATCAGGGGCGACTAGGATGGGAGCCGAAATGAAGCGACTCTTGAGGTTGGAACACACAGTCTCGGCTGTATTAGACCACTTGAACATAGTATTGGGGGAGGACAAGACGGTCAGAGGTGAGACTAGTTGGCTGAAATTGTGAATAAAACGCCGATAAAAAATTGGCGAACCCCAAAAACCACTCTAGGGCCTTACGGGAATCTGGACTTGGCCAATCTATCACAGCCTTAACCTTGTCAGGATCCATAAATATTCCCTTAGATGAGACGATGTAACCTAGGAAGGGAACAGACCGTGCATGAAATATGCATTTCTCTGCCTTGACAAAAACAATTCTCTAGTAATCTCTTGAGCACTCGTCTGACATGTTGCACGTGTTCCTGGAAAGATGGGGAAAAATCTGTATGTTATTCAGGTAAACATATATGAACTGATCTACCATGTCTCTCAACACGTCAGTAACGGGTGCTTGGAAAACCGTTAGCGAGTTGGAAAGCCCGAACGGCATCAGCAAGTATTCAAAGTGTCCTCTAGGGGTATTGAAAGTGGTTTTCCACTCATCCCCCTTCCTAATGCAGACCAAATTATAAGTGTTATGTAAATCTAGTTTTGTGAAGACGGATGCTCCCTGTTACCTCTCGAAGGCTGAAGACATCAATAGCAAAGGATATGTATTCTTTACTGTGATGTTGTTCAGCTCTCGGTAACCAATACAAGGTTGTAGATAACCATCCTTCTTACCAAAAAATAAAAATAAAATAAAAACATTTCACACCCCAGCTGGAAAAGAGGGAGGGTGGATGAACCTTGATGCTAGAGAATAAGAAAGAAATATATTTCTCCATGGCCTCCCTCTCCGGAATGGAAAGACAGTAAAGCTTGTCTTTAGGCGGGGACTTACCTGGAATTAACTCTATGGCACAGTCATAGGGACGATGTGGAGGGAGAGAAGCAGCGCTGGACTTCATGGGGAGTTCATGAGGAGGAACGGAAGGGTTTTGTTGTGGTTGCCGGAGGTGAGGAGAGTTATGGGTCCTGTGGTGTGTGTGATGTGTGTGCGCTGATGGTGATCTGGTGTGAAAGGGGGGTGCTAGGGAGTCTCAGGTGTTGTGCAAGGGTGGTGTCCATAAAGTTACCTTCGGCTCCTGAGTCCAGAAGTGCGTGACTGGTGTGAGTGTTGTTGGCCCACCTCAGTTTCACCGGAAGGAGAGTAGATGATGTTGAGGACTTCCCAGAGGAGATCCCACCTGATAGTAGCCTCAGGTTTACTCCCGGGCTGGCTCTTTTACCTGACAGGAGAGTAGAAGATGTCCAGAGCCACTGCAATACATGCAGAGTCATTATTTTGAGAAAGCTTCTCATTATTACGAGAAACTAAGTCATTATTATGAGAAACTATGTCAATATTACGAGAACGTTTCTCAATATAGCAAGATACTAAGTCATAATTATGAGAAAGTTTATCATTGTTATGACTTACAGAATAAACATTTTCTTAACTATGGTGGGAATGAGCTCCCATATGCAGGTGCTTCTTAACAAATTAATAAATTAAATTCCTCAATAACTTTCCAGAAGGCCAACAATTCACTGAAAACTTTTTTTTTTTTTTTTTTTTTTTTTTTTTAAGAAGTATTCTAATTTGTTGAGATAGTGAATTGGTGGGTTTGTAGGTGGCTGAAGTGCCCTTGAGCAAGGCACTGAACCCCCAGTTGCTCCCCGGGTGCTGGATCTATAGCTGCCCACTGCTCTGGGTGTGTGTTCACAGTGTGTTCACTTCTCAATGCTGTGTGTGTGCACTTGGATGGGTTAAATGCATAGCACCAATTCTGAGTATGGGTAACCATACTTGGCAAATGTCACAGCTTTCACTTTACATGGTTTTCACTATTTGTGTTGAATTACTGAAATAAATGAACTTTTCCTTGACATTCTAATTTATTGAGAAGCACCTGTATACAAAGTGGGTAAAAAAAACAACAAAAAAAAAACAATTGAAGTTCAGTGGATTGCATTTAAAATGTTTAATATATTTAAACTTGTTGTTTTACAAGGGAATGCAAGCACGAAGCCTGGTAGAACTGGTCACAAGGGCACAAAGATAATTTCATTTCATAATTTTTTTTGGGGGGGAAGTGTTGATGAGGCATATCAGATGAAGATGTACAGGTTTGATGTATGGAAGATTCAAACTGCATATGACAGGCATAATACACCACGTGTGTTTACCCTCATAAGGTCTTAATTAAAGCGATGAAGCTCTGATTAAAAGACAGCTGGCTTTTTATTTGGCACGTTTGGAGTAGATGTTGGTCATTAACTGTCTCTTTTTCTATCTGTGTCTATCCCTCACTTTCTCTCTTTATCTCAATGCCTAGCAAGCAACAATAACAATGGAAGTTCTCTTTGTTTGGTGACTGAAGGACACAAACACCATGGCATCAGATGTTTGAAAAGACCACACACACATCCTGGGATTTCAAAATAGACAGATTTGAATCTGTGTGACAAAGTATGGGCTGAAAAAAAAAAAAAAAAAAACTTCTATCAAAGTCACAGCTGCATTATGCGCCTCTATTCAGCTGCAGGCATCTCCTATCAACTTTGATTTGTTCTAATCCAGATCTGTAGAATTTCACCTTGAAAGCAAACATGAGAAAAATGTCACAGTTTACGGTGACACTTTATACCGTGATTATTTTTTTATTTTTAAAAAAAAATTTAAGAATCACCTGGAATCATGATCCATCAGAGAAAAAGATAAATGCTTGCAGATGTGTGACTTGGGAAACATCATTAAAATGTTTTCTCAAAGTGGAAAGTTTGCAGATAAAACCTCTAATCTCAGAGGACACAGAGTTACTCCATCACGGGTAGTACTGAAAAACTCACTGAAGGGAATAAGCAGGAAAAATGCAAACTGCTACATGATCTCAATATTGCACACGAAGATAACTCCAAGAATGATCACCAAGGCAACTAATTACCATCCGCTCAGAGATAGATTTATGCTTGCTGTTTTAATTGCTGCCGAGCGTTTTAATGAGTATCTCAACAATGAATAAATAAATCCTGACAAGAGAAGGAACAATATTAATTTATTCTCTTTCACCACTCTCAGATTCATTTAGTCCATACAGAAGCTTGTGGAACCCACCCCCGCCCCACTCGCCCGTCGTTATAGACACTGTGTCGTTAAACTAGATGAGGAACCTTTAATGTTTCGCTGTAATCGCCCCGCCCCCCTTGTTATCCTAGTTGTCGTGATTGCCTTACCTGTGCCACCTGTTGTGTCTTGATTAGTTCTCCTATTTATTTCCCCTAGTGTGCTCTGTCTTTTGTCGGTTCATTGTTCTGCATTGTGATTGTTTCCACGTTGTGATATGTGTTTCTACATGTTCCTGTGATATAGTGTTATTCGGTGTTGCTCTTGGAAGAAGATGTTGTGAGACCTGTTATTGTTTATTTGTAGTTAGTGTTTTTGTGTTTTGAGTTTTTGTTTATCGTTTCAACCTAGTCTTGTTAAGCTATTTAGTATCCACCCTAGTCATTGTTTTCCCCCTCGTGGGTTTTGTTTTCCCCTTTTGTTGAGAATAAAACCTGTGTTTGTGCATTCCTGTCTGCAAGTGAGTTCCTCCTTACCCTCCACATGACAGATTGATGTTTGACATGTTGGACCCTTGCCAGTGAAAGCTGCCATGTAATAAAGCCTAATTTTTAAAGAGACATTATGAGTTCAAAACAATTTTAATATTCTGCAAGATTTGATGACTGCATCTTTTGAACGTGTCGTAACATATCCAGCTTCATATACAGTACATGAGTTTTCTAGATCAGTAGGTTTGTGCGGTAGTTCAAGCGATACAGCATTGAACTTGACAGGTGAAGAGCTCTGGTATAAACCCGGTGAAAGTACGGTTCAACAAAACAGCTCGAATCTGCACAAAGAAGTTAATATAGCACAGCCGCATCAACAAATGCATTTTTATATCACTATCGGGTAGATTTAGGATTGGGTTTGGAGTAGGGGATATTTTCAACATGATAGAGAATGAACCACAGCAATACATATCTAAAGCAATGTAGCAATACGTATACCTATATCAATGTAACAAAAAAAACATGCTAGGGTAACGTATTGAACCTGCGTTTTAGCACCACTCACTGGACGTTTCATTTTTAAACTGACTTGAAATGTACGTACAGTAAGGTACGCAATAATGGTGTTGCAGAAATTATTTTTGAGGCACGTACTTCGAATGAGCCTGGGTTGTTACAATAAGATGGATGGATAGACAGAAGGAATTTGGTGATGAAGCAATTTCACAATCAGTTACAAAGAAAGTAAAACTGCTTTTTTTACACCTAGAATTTTAAACCGATAAAAATCTGGAATTTAAAAATATGCAATTGCATTGCATACATATATACAGTAAATATAAAAAAATATATATATTTATTAACATTCAATATATTATATATAAGTTTCATTTTCAATAATAATAATAATAATAATAATAAAAACTACTGTACACCTCATATTTTCTTGCACAGAATAATATTTCATTTTGAATAGCAGGAGAGAGAGAAACCACCAAGGCTTATCTTAAATATTTTGAAATATAACGAGAAGCACAAGCAATATTGTATAACACAATATTTCTCAACAATATTTGTCTAGTCTGCTGATCTAAAACGCCCTTTTAGCTTACGTAACTTATGAATATTCTCGCACTGCTGCATCTGGAGGCAGGAAAATGGATCATGCCTCTGATATTTCTGTAAAATGTTTTAGAGATCTGCCTTCTAATAGTGTCTCAGCTCCTTGTCGCCCGAGGGGACGGCCCTATGTGTGAGGGATGAGTGAGCATTTGCTGCACGTTAAAATGGCTTTTATGTTACAGTCTGTGTTTTTAATTGCCCTTGTGCTGAAGACCCGGGGGCCTGGGAGAATTCACCCTGACTTTTATCTAATGTCCCATTAGAGCTAATGAACCTGCCGTTAACAGAGAGACAGAGCATACTGTGAAATCGCCTCTATCTCCAACCCTGCAGCTCACACCGGTAACATCCGGAACATGTGCTTATCTGCCAGCAGACATACTGCCCATCTGAGCCTCTGCTAACGGTGTGAATTATAGCCTCCAAGAATGAGAGGATGATGGGAGAATATGGAGAGAATACAGTAGGTGGCAAGGCACAGTTCCTTAATGTGTTTCTGGGGGAACCTTGAGGGTGTTAGATTTTAGAACACACCAAGGCGTATTACACACATTTTAAATACATTTTAATCAATTTTATGTACAAAAGTAATTAAGCTATGACTTCACAGCACTCGAGAGCCCATACTATTTCACTTTAAGTAAGAAAGTATCGTTCATTATCACTTGTACTTCTTATACTGCTATGTGCAATTATACAGGTGTGTGCAAGTACTATATGTAGTAAATATAAAATAGAATTGTAATAGAATAGAATGTAATAGAATGTAATAATTATTTGGTCAAAAATACAGTAGATAATGTGAAATATAATTGCTATTAAAATAGCAGTTTTCTACAGTATGTAAATAAATTATAAAATGTAATTTATTTCTGTGATGCAAAGCACAGCATGCATTTTGATTTATATCTATTTCGAACAGTAGGTCAATTTGTCTGTTTCGTAAGTTTGTGCACATACACACTGAAAAACTGAGTACCACCCTTAACCGCTAATGGATGGCTGGATGAGCTTACCATGACCTTTGCACTCTCTTAAAACTTTTGGTGTCATTTAAACCCCTAATCTGGCCACAGTGCCAATACTGGAGACATGCTCTCCTGTCTAATGAGGAAACTCTTCTGCTGTTGCATAATCCATTAAGAGGTGCCTCTGACCTGAAACTACATCTCCCACGCTCCTTTGCTCTTTTCTGTCCCACAGAGGTCAGGGCTATGTGGGTGTTAACACCACAACAAAAGACAGAAGCTAGTGTCGATAACAAGCAGAATTTAATAGAAATGCACTGCTCTCCTCTGACAGCTGTGCAACAGGCACCCATGTGTTATGAGGGTCAGTGACAAATAAGAGTGCTCATGATAAAGAAAAGTCTACTTTACTTTCTTATACATGCACTGTAGACTTTTTATATGTTAGTCTATAGTTTATCTTTTCTATCTTTTAGACTTTTAAATCTAGACGTGCATCTTATAAATGCACTCTTTGGTTTCTTTTCTTTAGTTTTATATGGTAAGGTGAAAATTTCTATAATTGTAGCTCATTCCTGATTACTTGACAAAATTATAGTTAACATACAAGTAAAACAAACCATTACATTACTCATTTCAGGTAATCAGATTACTTTTTGATTACTTTTAGATTACTTGGGGCGGTTTATCGCATTTATTTAAATAGGACAATGTATATATATATATATATATATATATATATATATATATATATATATATATAAATAAACATTGTCCTATTTAAATAAATGCGATAAAACCGCATAAATATCGCATTTATTTAAATAGGACAATGTTTATATATATATATATATATATATATATATATATATATATATTAAATAAATGCGATAAACCGCCCCAAGTAATCAAAAAGTAATCAAAAAGTATATATATATATATATATATATATATATATATATATATATATATATATATATATATATATATATATATATATATATACATACATACATAGAAAGAAAATATATTCTATTTGTTGCTTTATTTTTAAAATAAAGTGCATTGACTATTATATTACGTCAGTGTTTCTTAAACTGGGGTTCGTGGAGGAAATGCAGGGGGTTGTAAATATAATGCAAAGTTAATAATTAATTAAATCATAATGTAAAATTAAGCTAAATCATTTTAAAATAACAACAATCAAAATAAAACACTTAAAAAAAGATTAAATATAATCAGTTACAACCCAGCATTAAACATGGACCTGGTTCCTCTTTTGTAGTGCCAGCAATCACAACAAAACTAACTCATATTTAAGGCGTGCTGAAGCTAGCATTTACCAGTAACCTTTTTCTTTGCCTGGCCCAGCACCCCAGTGATTGTGCAGCACAATGCCTAATACCATGAAAAATAGGTCAGTTCATGCGTCCTCCTGCCGAGCAGACGCCATGATGGAACCATCATGAAGATGGAGATTATACACTCAGAGGGAGAGAGAGTGGCTCCCCGGCGCTGTTGGTACATTGCCAGATTAAAACTGCCCAGCAAGGTGCGGCAAAGTCATCTAAAAGGGGCGAATCAATACTAATCTCTGCAGACAGTGGCGGGGAAAAGATCGGTTTCAGTTCACTCCTAGCCCCAGGTGAAAAGGCTTAGTCTTTTTCAATTGTGGTTATGTGGCTAAAGACAGCATGAGGCTGTTTTTTCATCTCATAATAGTCAAGGTGCAGATGCGAGGATGACTTGGTTTAGAGCAACTGAGCCACGGAGATATATGTAAAACCGTGACTTTTCTGCAGGAGAGCTGCATTCGCCCCCCTTCAATCACAACAGAGAGGCTAATAAAATGGAACAGCCCAAGGCAGGAGTTTCTGGCTTTAATGGCTCGCCTTTCAAACTTGTTTTCGATGCACCGTGGCACGCCAGCATTTAGTGTAAATGTCAAGTGGCTGGAAACAAGAGCTGACTAGAAAGGTGCCATAGCGTGCCGCCAAACGAGAGCTTCGAGCAGAACAAAGCGAAGATCAGAACAAATTTGAAAGAAACAGGTGCCATGACATGGGTTGTGGCATCAGGGTATTAGCGCCTGAGTCGGTGCAAGTTGCACATTGAGAGGGTGTTCCTGTGCCAAGAACAGACGTTTAAATGTAGCTGAAAACAGACTAGGTTGGAAGCAATCAAAAAGAGCACCGCCAGTATTTCCAGACTACAGTGAGATCAGGGTACGCTGTTTGACGGAGATAACATTTCAGCTTCCCAAGCTCCAAATATGGCTAAATGTCAGTGTTACCGCATGTCTTCTTGCTTTTTATTCAAGCTCCCACCAAACAGATGAAAGAGCTTTTTTTTTTTTATATATTCCAAACGAAGCGAGAGAGGACTAAAATACACAAGAAACTTAGCGGGGAAGGAAATAGGAGGTGCACTTCACTCACTTCCCACTTTATGGATTTATTGAAATGTATCACCTCTCCACTAAAGCCCCTCTAGCTCAGCCTCATATTCCTACACGGCTCTCAGATACATATCTTCATAAACGTAATGGAGTACGGGGGCCGGGCCCTGGGTGGGGGTGTCGAGCTGGAGACATTATTCACATCTCACAGCAGGTGATTTGGCGAGCACGTGGAGAAAGCGGCCGACCACGTGTCTCTCATGTAGATGAGTAGGGCTGCTGCAGGAGAGGTTTTTGAAGTGTTTTGATTTCTTTCCCCCCACATAGTTTTCATTTTTGCATAATCTTTTTTTTCTAAACTATCAATTTACCCCTCACTGGGTCTTCATTTGCTTTGTGTAATCAGACCGAAAGTTATATTAATGGATTTTAAGTCTGTGCGGATCAGCGTGGCGCATCGCGGCCAGATGATTTTTCAAGGGATTGAAGTCGGAAGGCTTTGAAAAACCAGCTGCCGGGCGCTAGCAATGATCACAGAGATAGAATTTCGAGTCCGTCCACACCTTTAAGACTTGATTAATACTTCAAGGTCTAGATTTGAGGATGTAGACACATTCCTAATGAATTTTAGGATGATGAACATCTGAGAGCCGTGAAATTTATGATAGGATGTGATTTGGCCGGATATCAATACACAATTTATTCAGCGGCAAGGCTGATAGACTCATCTGCTATCTGCAGATGATTAATATCTAAAAAGCTAAATTCAGAGATGCAAATGTGTTAAAAATCCGGCTAGATGCAGAATACATCCTTTTCAGTAGGAAATTGAAAAGCTTGATTTGGCTGGATAAATGAGTTCATTCACCGATCTCCTCCGCTACCCGCGGTGAGACTGCCAACGTTCATTTAAGCCAATTTCACAATCACAAAAGGCGAGGAATTGCGTGGCCTTTTTAATAAGCCTGTAATTTCGGATAACATCTCTAATGGCTTCCATGACTTCGGGAAAAAAATAAAATAATTAACAGATGAATTAAAGGTTACAATTTGAGCACGTCACCACAACCATGTTTGCCACCATGAAGATTCCGGCAGAACGACGGTGTCTGCCACACAGAACTAATTGATGAACACAATTCACTGTGCTCAAACCGCAAGCTGAATGTGTGACATTGTGAATACACTGGAATGCAGGAATCAAAACGTGACTCACTTAACTGTAAAATGAAGAAAGATCGGTGTCCTCACGTGCAGTTTTCTTTCTTAAACATTCTAGACACATGGCCAGACATCCGGATCCCACTCTTCCATCTTTCAGATGTTTGCAGTCAGATGCTAAAGTGATGTTGCCATCAGCTACAAATGACTTGGAAGTTCTGTTTGACCGCAAACAGGATGCCTCCCATAATGCCACACTGTTATTCATCCTCAGCACCAGCAGTCTTTAGCAAACTGTCAGCTGCATTCACAATGAAAAACACTGGCTGGACAATCTGAAACAACACACGCTCATTCCGACTGTGCACTAGTATTTTCAGTTTCTCTACCATAATTGTGTATATTAAGATCTAACTCATTTAAAAAAAAAATAATAAAAAAAAAATCAAGATGAAATTGATGTTAATCAGGAATCACAACCATTTTTATACACAGTCCCCCATTTTTCAGGGCTCAAATGTAATTGGAAAAAACAAATGTAACAATAAATAAAATTTATTTTTCTATATATTTGGTTGAGAATCCTTTGCAGGCAATGACTGCCTTTGGTCTGGAACTCATGGACATCACCAGAGACTGGGTTTCTTCCTTTGTGATGCTTTGCCAGACCTTTACTGCAGCTGACTTCAGTTGTTGTTTGTTTGTGGTTCTTTCTGCCTTTAGTTGTGTCTTTAGTGGAATGTATGCTCAGTCGGGTTGATATCAGGAGATTGACTTGGCCACTGCAGAATATTCCACTTTTTTATCTTCTAAAACTCATGGGCTGCTTTTGCTGCCTGATTTGGGTCATTATCCATTTGTACTAAGAATTACTGCCCAATCAACTTTGCTCCATTTGACTGAATCTGGGCAGAGAGTGTATCCCTATTCACTTGCCTTCTGTGACTTCATCAATAAACACTGGTAACCCAGTTCCACTGGAAGCCATGCATGCTCATGCCATCACACTGTTCCAACATGCAGGGCCATCCTCAGCCAAATAATGCTTTTCCATAAGTGGTCTAGTTTTTTTTTTTTTTTTTTTTTTGACAAATCTGGATTCTCACACCTTGTAGTTAACTCTCTGTTTTTGCTCTAGTGAAGTCTTCTCTTGATTGTACACTTTCACAGTGACGTCTACCTCCTGGAGATTGTTCTTCACCTGGCTGGATGTTGTGAAAGGTTTTTTTCTTTACCATGGAGAGGATTCTATGATCATCCCCCACTGTTGTCCTCCATGGACATCCATGTCGTTTGATGTTGCTGAGCTCACCGGTGTGTTATTTTATTCTCAGAATGTACCAGACTGTTGATTTGCCTCTCCTACTGTTCCCGGTATCTCTCTGATGGATTTGTTTTGTTTTTGAAGCCTAACAATTGTCTTTTTCACTTGTATGGAGAGATCCTTTGACTGCATGATTTGGGTTCAGAGCAACAGCTTCCAAATGGAACACTTAGAATCCACTCCAGACCTTTTCCCTGCCTAATTGATGTAGAAATAAGGAAAGAATTGTCTACACATGTCCATGCAACAGCTTTTGAGTCAACTGTCCAATTACTTATGGTCCTTAAAAAAATGGATGAGGTACATATTAAAGAGCTGTTATTCTTCATACTGCTGTTTTTGGCGATCTGTTTTAATTTTAGTTTTAGTGTAGTCTTTGGGCCCTATCATACACCCTGCGCAATGTGATGCAAGGCGCAGCACAAGTGTGTTTGCTAGTTTCAGTCCAGCATCGTTCGGATTTTCCCGTCCAGCGACATGACATTTAAATAGTAAATGCATTTGCGCTAATTTTTGCGCCCATGGGCGTGCTGGTCTAAAAAAGAGGTGTGTTCAGGTGCATTGCTGGCGCAATGCTATTTTAAGGAGCTGCAAATAGACTGCGCCATAGACCAACTCAAACCTGGTCTGAAGTCTGGCGCTATGTTTTTTCTTTGTTATTTAAAGAGTGTGTTAGTATATGCATACATGCTGCCTAGTAAACACAGGGATGCACAGCAGCACACACATATGCCAAATATATATAAAAAAAAGAAGAATTGCAATGTATAAGATTTATTTTGTAGGCTAAATATATATATATATTTCTTTCACACATGCCTGTTTGGACCCTTGTCTTAAATGATATGAAGTGAGTTTAGAGGCCATGTGGCTTATTGCTGCGGATCCTGAAACTGGATTACACCACATATGTGATTTTGTATCAACATTAATGTTGGCACTTGGAAGATTTGGGATTTGTGTTCTTGAACCTGAAGTTTTATGGACATTGATTTCTATAGTGTGGTGAATTAACTTTTAAAATCATTATCCTGGTCATCGTCATCTTCTTTGTTAACATCAATCAAAAAAACAGATAAGACTTTCATTTATAGGTTGCTGTTTTTTGAGTGGAAAAACATGTAAGATATTTTGTGTGTCTATGAAAGTGTTTTGAAAGATAAAAAGATGCAAAGAATGAAAAGTATTTAGTTATTGTTTTCTGCACGTCACAGATTTGTTAAGATTGGTAATAAATGTTTCCAGTGTGTATATTAAAACAACATATTGTTAATGAATCCCACTCTATAAAAAATCAGATTTATAACTAATTCCTTTGTAAGGTTAAGGAAGCAGTTATACAACTGTACAGTAGATATACACACTAAAATAAGAATAAATATGGTTAAACTCCACATTGACACCTTAGTTATTTATGCTAGTAATTGCTAACTTTGTCTCTTTATTTTTAGTCATCTTATTAATTATCTGGCCACTTTAAAATAGCAATGTTATAATGAAAAGGAATAGAAAGTATACATTTAAATATAATACAGTTTAAAATGTACAGCATAACGGGAATGTCCCAAAGCGCTTCCGTCTAGACAAACATACATTTTATAGTAAAAAAAAAAAAAAAGAAAACACATTTCCTACGCACCTGTTTGCTACATGCTTGTCTTTGTCAGCCTCTTTTAAACCTAGTCACACATGAATAAAAACAGGGAAACGATGATTTAGTTTTATAATCATACTTAACTGTCCTTTCAGATGACCTGCCTCATCTCCTCATTATTGCTTATGACAGATATCAGAGTTCAGTTTCCGTCGCATTGCTGCGTGCGCTCCAGCCAACTGCCAGCCTATAATTGGTAAATGACAATGACAGGGGCCCAACCTTGTTCTGATGGGCAAATGACCTGAAATCTTGGCCCTTCTGCTGTAATGAAATGTTCTGGCCAAACAAATGTATTGCAATAATAGCAATTTGCAACCTGCTTATTAATATTATGAAATTTAAGACCCGGTTGACGATCAGTCCCCATTCATTATTATTAGGTTTGTTATGCAAATAACACAGGGACCAATTAAACTGGCTCATTTCCATGAAAATACTCTCCCATGCAGCTATAACAGGAGATTGCTGTGGACAAGGCTGAGTAAATACATAACCACTCCGACAGCTGTCAGAACAGATGAATATGCACTGCTAAAAAATAAGCCCTTGAGGAAGAAAGGGGAATTATAATGACTTACCAGAGAGGTCTAGAGAATGCTTTCTGTATAACATGTAAGCAGTCCACATTGCCCATAAATACAGTGTATGTGGTGATTTTAAGAAAATGCGGTAACACTTAAGATTAGGGAACACCATTCACTATTAACTAGTTGCTTATTAGCATGCATATAACTAGCATACTGGCTGTTTATTAGTACTTATACTACGGGGCTGATTAATTCTGGAATCTGATTGATTACTGATTTTCAGGAAAACGTGCAGTAGTTCCAAACACGTCTTGACCACATTCCAAGTCAATAGCACTTCGCCAAACGATTGAGTTTATTCACATATGGTCCTTACAGTTTAGAACAACAAAAGAAGGAAAACAAGATTAAAACAGCAAATTATTGTCATGTTTTTGCCACAAATTTGTAAACTGTGCATATGCACAGATTTGCTCTTAGAATGTGCATGAGCTTAAATCCATGCCAATGCTCATATTTGTAAAAACTGCCTTTGACATGGAAAAGTGCTTGGGTCTGAGCAGACGTACGCACTTTTTCTTGTCGAAGTACTGCAACTTTTTGAAAATGTAAAGTGTATTTGGAGCTCGCTGTTCTAAATTCAAGAATTTGGACGATGACTGGTGATCTTTTATATGTTAATGACATTAATTTGGAGTTGTTTACAAGGCAGAGAGCTGAAACCATTCAGTTGAGCACAAGTTCAAGATCATTTGCAACACATAGATTTCATATCCGAGAGGTGTATACATGCATTTTCTGTGCATATGTTCATTCTACTAATCACACGTATGCATATTTGAGAGATGGTCGTAAGATCCAATTTAAGATGGTTTCTTTGCAGAATTTTATAAATGAGGCCCTACGTTTTATTATGTGCAGAAAGTGCATACTGCTTAACTGCATTAGTCTGCTATCAACAGTTCAAGCCTCCGCTTCTAGGCCTAAAATTACATTTTGGAACTAGCAACAGAGGCATGGGAAGAAATTAATCTAGCACACAAGAGCATTTTAAAACCTGACAAATGTATTGAAATAGAGCATCTGAACAATATTTGAGGTGTGGTAACTGTAACATAAGTGGAGTAATTGACTCCGGTCTGTTGAATTATTAGAAAATATTGTACAACTGAGGTGGTGATATGGCCACAACATGAAGCAGCCCGTTGTCAATTATTCATTATTCTAAAATAATAATGCCTTATTCTGCATGACCGTAAAAATCTCTTAACCATACCTAGGCATAACTATAACAGTCAAGGTGGTAATTAGCTGGTTGTTTAGCTGTCTGACAAGCTGAAAAGTTTAAATTCATCAGTACAGAAGTCTAAAAGGATGGGGCCAGGTAATCAAAGCTGTGGTCACATTTACTGTTGTTGCGTGAGAAATTCAGTCATTTCAATAATCTTGCAAGAGGGCAAACAATATTCCACATGGATTTCACAACAGTTTGGTTTGAAAGTGATTTCTGTGTGAGCTACACTTCAGTGATTAAAGACTTTTTTTTTTGGACCAATGAAATTTGACCCTGAAATGTGATAAACACCTTTAGGTGTCCTTCTTTTAAGCAGTGTCATTTGGAACACACTACAACATCAGGCACCACACAAACACCACTCCACTTGTGAGAGTTTGGCTTTAGCATCTTTCTAAACTAACAACACAATACTCTAAACTGCACAAATATCTGTGAAATACACTTTATATAGACCGAACTACTTTTATCCATACTTTTCATCATTGAATAAAATATATTTGAATTTCTCTGAAATATATCTGAACTGATTTTTCCCCTGAGCGTTGTGGAGTTGCCACAACTGTGATGCCTTAGGGGTAACTTACAAATAATGATTTTGTGTGAACAGCATTGGAATGGGAAAATAAGATGCATTCCTTTAACTTGAGTGCTGCAGTTTTTGAATGTTGTGTCACACACAAGTTGCTGCAGAAGACAGGAGCGCGAGAGTCAGATACTTTTATCTAGTGCATGTTTGCATATATTCTACAGAAAAATATGGAAAAGCAGCACATGGGAATACAAAAATGTATACTGTGTGAGTGTCCCAACAAGGTGTCTGAGAAGACATAATGTTACCTTTTAGAACAACCTTTTATCCATAATTCACCTACAATGTGCTTTCAAATACTGTCTAGTAAGGCAGCTCAGGTTTTGGAGTCACTCTCCTTCTCTCTCTCTCCCGCACACATATTACCGTAGGCAGAATGAACCCTCCATGAGAGCAATATTATCTCCTACCTCTTTGCTAAAAATGGCATAGGACACAACATATCATAGGTGAAGTAGGCTTCACTGCCAGCACATTTTGAATAATTATTTTAAGTGATTTCGAAAATGGAAAAAAAAGAAGAAGAAAAAAAAACACTTACAACTTACATTCTCTTAAAAATAATTTCACAAAGGTCAGGAAGGGACTGGACTGAGACCTTCAAAAAAGATAATAATACTATTATTAATAACACAGAGGCATTCTGTGAAGTTTGAACTTTATCCCGTTGAAAGGCACGGCTGTGGAAAAGGCACTTGTAATCGGAGTCGTGCATTATATTCAGTGGGGGAGGACTCATTTGCTGAACAGCCCAGAAGAGGCCACCAGGGCTGATGGCAGAAGAGTGGGCCATTTCCTCCAATCAACCAATTTCACACCTGGAGTGGAGCCCAACCTGTCAAGAGCTCTGTTTGGGGGAGAACAAGGTGCCAAATGTCCATCAAACATGCAGTCTCTACAAATAGCATTTAATAAATCTACTCTTTAGTCCAATGGTATTTTGCAATGGCCATTATATGGTGACTAAATAAATCTGTTTCAAAAGTGTAAAGTGGATCTTACCAACCCAAAACATTCAGACATCACTATTTGGAGTTGGTATTCTTACCAGTAAGTCTGTTAAGGCTCCATTTATTAAGAAAATAGTAATATTGTAAAACATAATTGATATTACAATAATAGATTACAATATATTGTAAATGTTACATAGTTTTGTAATGGCAAAGTTGAATTTTCAGCATCATCATTCCACTCTTCAGTGTCACATAATCCTTCAAAAAGCATTCACATATATTGATTTAATAGGCATAAGCAAGAAACAATTCTGATGATTGTTAATGTCTTTTTAATTTATATATACATATATATATTTAAAATATATACACAGACATTTTTTTTTTTGATTCAGCTAATAACAAATGCACTTTATGCATTAAAAAAAATATGAAAGAATCAAAGAGCAAAATGAGTTAGACTGTGGTACTTTGCATTTAGTTTTAAGTCAAGCTGCTTGACAAATTGAAAAACTGATATTTTTATTTACTTGGAACGACACAAGATTTTAATTTTCACTTACATAAATACATCTCGCAAGAGCACCTCCGAATTGGTGGAAACATAAACTGCGAGTTTAAGAATATAATGAGTTCATTTCTGATTTGATTTATGTAAAGCAGAAACACATATTGCTATGAATCTAACCTGGAATGACAACTCGCATCTTAATTGGAGGTGTGAAGTGTGCATAGCAAGAGACTGATTAGAATATGTAAAAAAAGAAACAATATTTGCGGTTGGTGGCTTGTTTTTATCTGTCGTCTGATCACATGCATGCACGAGGGCAGACTCACAGCGGGACACATGTTCGGGCATATCTCAACAATCATCAGTACAGGCACTTGAAATAGGAGCCGCGCAACACATGAACACCTGACTCCAAGCAGCCTTGTGGTCAAAATCAATTCTGGCATGTATGACAGAGATAAAGTCTCTGTAGAAAAGTGAGGAGATACAAATGACAAGTGACGAGCAAGCTTCTGTCTGGACATGACAGATGACTTAACGGCAAGAGACCTCCCTGACAGCTTCTCTCAAACACATCAAAGATGGAAAACCATCTGGGAATAAGACGGCTGGAGCCATGGACAGATTGAGTTGGCCTTTGACATTAAAGACAGAAGACTGTACTAAAAAGGAATTAAGGAACAAAAGAAAAAAAAATGCTGAAATGACTTGAATGAGAGAGTAAGCTTTTAAAAAAATAAATAAGACTTCAACAATCAATAGTGTCCCTCGGTGATATGTTAAGTAGGACATTGTGTTTGAAAAGTAAATCCCTCTAGTTCCTCTCACTGCATTTAGACTGTCATGAAGTTGTGCTGACAGATGGGAAAGAAATTATTCACAATGCTAGTGTGAACTCCAGATAGGCTCCAAATAAATAGCATGATGTCATTAACAGTGTTGCGAAGTAACTAAAAGAAGTGATGCAATTAGCTTAAGTACATTTGTCAGCAGCATGACAGTAGCTTAACTCTTTGGAAAACATTGTAGCTTTTCCTGCAACTTGGTACTTTTTCCTCATAGAGATAGATAGAAGTTTAGAAAAAAGAAGAAGATATATATATACATATAAATGCCTGAATACAGAATATATGTGAACTGAAGCACAGTTGAGTTGAAGCTCAGTAAGACCACAAACAAAACAATAAACGTTTTTCTATACTTTTCTAAACTCCCTCTTTATTTCATTTTTGCGGTTAATGACTGATGCACAGTAGCTGTGATGGGCAAATACAGTACCAACACCGAGCAATGAGAGTGCCATCAGTTTTGCTCATTTTATTTGGTGCTTTCTCAAAGCTTAAAAGGATTAAACTTTCAGCCCCTGGAATAGAGTGTGTGCACAGCGTTGTGAAGTGGCAATCTGTCTGAAGTAGTTTACTGGTGCATCTCCATGCACTGTTTTCTATTCCGCTTGATAGAGTCTGGCAGAACACAACAATCCAGCCCAAACTCTAAAAGGGTGATTATCTTTAATGGCTATATAAAGACAACAGCAAAATGGCTGTCCAAACTCAGATGGTTATCAGGTCCTGCAATGGTTTTACCTAGAATGCAAAGTTCACATTTGAAATCTCTTCATTCTAATTTATTAGCATGTGTCTGTCATCATCATAGATTTAGCCATTGTTATCAGTAAATTACTGGCTAACTTAACATTAATATGCTACTGGAACTTCTTATAGCTTATGGGCTTTTGGTGCAAACCATAAAAACTTTTTTGAAATGTATTTTGCATAAAATGCAGATGTTGAGAGTATTGGTCTCCCCAGAGGTCAGGTGAGGCCAGACAATTTGTATGCAAATGCATAAAACCGCAGCAGCTGAACGCTTCAACATCAGCATCTAGAGATAGCGTCACTCATGCATACAGTTACATATACAATAATTATGTAAACTGCAGCTTCCAAAGAGATAATCATTTGGAATGTTTTTTTTGTGATTTTTTTTTTATCAAGTAAATAACGCTGAAAATATCATCTGCTGCACAAACAATTATGATTGCATTTCCATTTGTCTACACTGTTGTTGGTGATGTTGTGACATGCCTTGCTACGCCTGGTTGAGGTTTTTTTGTTTGTTTTTGGTTTTTGTATCTTGAATGTTCCTGTTACTGTTTATGAACGGTTTAAGACATTTGCGCTTAATAATGTTCATGTAATTAACATTTAATATTTCATTTAATGTTCAACATTTAAAGATAATTTAACATGTAATTTAAAACCATGTGAGCAAATCTTATTTATATGAGCATTTTAGAAGAATTCCTTAGTAAGGAAGTACTATTTAATGACCAAAAATCTCAATAGATTAGCAATGTTAGAAAAAGTATAAACCGAAATCACTTATCCAATGCACTCCTCAGATGCAATCGCATACAGAAAGGGGTTAATTGTGTCTCTGTGTTGGGCCAGGGCACCAGGTGGTTTGGGTTCAAAAGGCCTTCAATGTTTGTGCAAAAATATAATAATTTCTCGGTGTCAGCTGCTATTTTGATTCCATGAGCAGCCAATACATGACTGCAGTCCAGCTTAATGGGCATAATGCTCCACCGCTTTGCAAATTCATGAAACCCTATCCCAGGAAAAAAAAAATGCAATAGACTCCTGGGACACTGCTAGAAAAGAGACATTTTTTTCTTTTTATTGCTGTTGCGCTGAGTGCAAAGATGGAGGTCAATGGAAGTGAATATAGCAGATTCACTTTGCATGCTGATTTAGGTGGCTCCCCACCGCGGGACCTTAACGGTGCCTTCCCCATAAAAGATTTCAATTTGTGGAGCAAGAGACGCCGGGGGCCTAAGATAATCACGCTTGTTCCGAAGCCCTTAAGCTGATGTTATGACGAAGGCAAACTGTCAACTGCTAAATAGAAAAACATTATAGTCTTTCTTTTCGGAAAATGCACTTGTCATTTCATATAGGGGACACACGTATCTCCCAGCCGGCCACAAAACACTTTCTGTCACTTTCGCTTTGCTAGCACATATCTCTTAAAGTATAGAGAAATAAGGCGCTATATTGGCTGCTATTCGGGTCATGGCTCAACGCCGGCAGGGATTCTGTTCAACCCCTCCAACCTCAAGTTTTTTATTTTTTTTCGTCGAGAGCATGGAGTTTTGAGCACAATCCGTGATTACAAGGATTAGATTGGTTTAAAAGCAAGGGTGCCCAAACACTTTACTCTGAAGGGCAACATTCATGCAATTTCAAATCTCACTGGAACGTGGGGGGACGAAGGGCTTTGAAATAGCGTGCTTGAAAGGGGCCTGGTGCACAAGGGGGCGCTGGCAGGGGGGGCGAGGGGAGACCTGGCACTGACACCGTAGCGATTTCACCGTGAGCACAGCCAAGTCAACTGTGAATAATGTCATTTGGAAGTCCGGGATGACGCAGGGTTCTGGAGAGCTGCCGAGAGCACTGCTCTGTGAGCCCCAGATGAACTTTTGAAAACTCACTGAAGTCAACGATGCATTTCTGCTCTTAATTAAAGGAAAGCTCACACTTCTAATTAGTCTAATTCTGGGTACTAATTTGAGGGGTCATTAAGGCGCAGGAAACTAATCTCCATCAAAAACCCGGCAAAGCCGTTTAGAGCGACTGGTTACGTGTGCTAGAGCTGAATGTTTATAAGGACTCTGAGCCGACTAAAGGGCTGGATTACCACTCTGACAGATAGTGATACAGCAATGTAGTATCACCACAAGGCACAGATGAGCATTTATTCCAAGCTGCCATGAATTTTTATGTCTTCATGAGAACCAAATTTATATGGTTAGAATATAGTTACACTCGCTGAAGTTTAGCCAGAAGGTATTTTAAAAGTAGAAGATGCCCTTCTGGAGAATCCTAGGGTTAAAGTCACCATGGAATCTGCAATTAACCCTATTTGCACTCTTAATACATGTTAATACTCTTTTTATTGTGCAATTCATCAGTGCATGTTTTAACAATATTTAAGTTAACTGTTAAAATATATACACAGTACTTTTAAGGTCCCTTGAGAACCTCTGCATTTGCCAGTAAGATTTCTGCATTCTGTTGCAAAACTTTTGTGATGAGAATAACATGTGGTAGGAAGAAACACTATTTTGCAAGAATTCAACAATTCACTTTCATACTGCCGGTGTTCTGTCGATTTGGCCAACCCTGTCAGATTTTCCTACCTCCCACTGAAATAGTGGGTAGTACAATTCGACAACGAAAAAAGGCTACTGTAAAGTTATGGTTTATTAATGTCTTACACCTACCACAACCCTAAACCTACCCTTACAGTACTGCAAATACAGTAATTATGTGTTATATTTGCGGTTGTAGCTTGAAGGGATATATTCAAAGGAAACCAACGATAAATATTATTTTCTACCAATTAGATTGCATTTTTATTAAAGTATACACCTACCCTAACCCTAAACCTACCCTTACAGTAATGCAGATACATTAAATATCGTTGTTTAGCTTGAGAAAAAAGATGTAATAGTGATGTGCGCATGCGCAGTAAACCCGAGTAGGAAAATCTGACGGGTAGGAAAAATGTCAGGACACCGGCAATACAGAAATCAGAATAAAGCTATTATGATGTCTTTTAAATGTTATCTCCTAGCCATTAACTCCAGCTAAATTCCCTTTGCTTAAAATCTGCTTCACCAGATTTCAAGCCATGGGCTGGTACACAAGAACCACATGGCTTTCAGAGAGAAAGAGAGAAAAAAAAATGGTCTGAAGATAAGAGCCAAACCATACACGTCTGGTATTCAAAAGGGCAAAACCCCCATCAGAATGAGTGTCCAGCCATTGGTTGCACCTCAAGCCCATCTCTCCACTGCAAGGCCCTTTGTAATCGCCATCATTAGCGGAGCTCACCTGTTATGTTCCTCATGCCAACCTTGATTAAGACCCAGCTAGTGGCTGAAAGCGCATGTATGCGCCAGGATGTAGGGGCTATTCATAACAAATGGGAAGACTTGGACCAAATTGCAGCCATCCAGCATCTCTAACAGACGGGAAGAGACGGACCAGCTTTGTGTTGTGTAGAGCAAGAGTTGGGGATGATCCATCGCTTCCAGCTGAGCCAATGAAACATGAAAAAAACAACAAGACATTATTGAATGTTTTGGGGTAGGTAATTGCAGCATGCAACTACTCACCAACATTTGAAATATAATTGCTTGTTACTTAACTGAAATAGTCTGTTAGTATTTATGTACTGCAAGCCACTGTCCTAAGCAGTAATATAAAAGGTGGTAGACAGTTAAACACTTCAGTCCATTCCACATTTTTGAATGTGTGGTCTTATTTACTGTTGCTCTGTGAAATTTAGTGGGTGAAATCGAGCCATTTCTCTAAAAATGATTGCGAGAGTTTTGTGTGATGGCAAAAAGGTTATCCATACATATTTTGATTATGTTCAAGTGAGTCACTCATATTCACAAAGTTGGCAAATAGAAAGTGTCTGCTATGTGGACTGCTTAATACATCACTACACTATAGACAATGGACAACTGGCTGTTTTCGTTCTTGAAATTTCGCTTATGTGACCACACATAAAAAAAAATGCTACAGTTAAAGCTTCTAGAATATTTACAATATGTTATTCGCTAAAATCTTATTTCATCAGAATATATAGTAAGGCTAATTCTGAATGGTCACCATTTTTTTGGCAGAAAAATGGTGTAGTTATGGTATCTACTAGCAGGGGCTAAATGGCTGATGCTAACTAGCCAAACAAGTAAAATAGAACAGACTGTCACCTCTCTCTATTTAAGTATGATAAAGTAATTATTGAAGTAGCAAAAAAAATAAAAAAATAAAATAAAAAAAAATAAAAAAAAAACAGGGGCCTTTTGCTCTGCATGGTGACAGAAGGACCATGACCGTGATAATGAGTTTTTGCATTATTAGGCAGTAATGAATGGGACACACTGATTCGCCTCCATGTTAGCCTCAGGCAAAACAGCTGGATCTGTCAGTCACACCGATGGGGAGTCAATCGAGGCTTGTAACCTCAAATAGTCCCTCTTTTTTGAGATGGAGGCTTATTTTTCCATTTTCAAGCATCTATTGAAAGCATACTTGCTGAATTCTACAGATTATAGTGGCAAATGAATCCACAAGCAAATAAATAAACAAGGAAGCATGAATGTAGATTTAACCCCCATGGTTTGGAACACGTTTAGTGTGCTAAAATGTATATTCATCCAATGGTTGCATTATTTATTTGCATCTTGCGAGTCTGAATGCTAGGTTAAGAAAGGATGCAGCAGACTACTGCTATCTGATATGCATTATCAATGAGATAGAATTTGAATCAGATTGTTCACTCCTGCTACCTCAGTTCAAACTCAGCAATGGAAATGGAATTTATCAAATTTATAATTCCATTCTAAATGGGGCACTTGAAACCTACATAAACACTTGATTTAAATTACCAGATTTTTCATTGTTGCAGCAAAATAGTATTTTATTTCTGTCAATAAGGCATAATTAATAATTTGAATTTGAAACAAAGGGGAAACATTACAATGACTTTATTTAATTAAATTGCAGCACTCTTTTAGCATTTACGTAGTGTCTGGGTAAACTGGATTGCCTGTGGTTCATAAATAAAATACTAGTTTTTTTACTGCATGAAAAAAAAAAAATGCAATAAATCTCAAATGATTTCCCAAACTTCTCCCCTAGCTGTTTTGAATTGATGCCCTTAAATTATTGTTTGAGCTGATGTCTGTAAATTCTGCCTTTGTCTCTGCATTCTTGCATCATTCAAAGGCATCAATCATTTGCTCTCATCCTTTTCTCTCAGCTTTTGCTCTCTCTCATTTCCCATCAACGACTGGCAGACATCAAAAGAGAACACTAATGACTGAGAGAACTGGAGGATGGAGGAAACAGCTGAAGGGGACAGCAGATGGATGGAGAGGTGTCAAACGTGATGAGCAAGGTGCAGCTGCATCCTTTCCTATTTTCCCAGCTGCTTGGCATCGTGGGGTGAGGCTTAGGTGACCCCCGAAATATCGCCCATCTGACACCCTGACCTAAATCTGTCCTTTCTGGCTTTATCTCGACAAGTTACTAGAAGGTTTTGACATGTACTGAGACACAACTCAGCAGTTAGGACACTGATATGACTGATAATACAACACTTGTCCCTGTCTACAGAGATGCATCTGTTACACTGGCAGCAGTTAGATAACGTAAGTGAAGACAGCTTGAATGGCACACTCAGTAGCAGTAGATGGCAGTAGATGGATTATTCATTAATTCATTAATTCATTAACTCATTCATTAATTCATTAATTCGTTAATTAATTCGCCCAACAGATATTAACAAGTATCTAAAACAGCAGAGAAGCAAATTATTCTTAATTGAGCAAAGAAAAGATTAAAACGGGTTGCTGATTTGGTCGTTTATGTATACAGCAAACATTATTATTATTATTATTATTTTATTGTTATGATATTTCAAAATAGCTTAAAATAGTCTAGTGAATTAAACATTATAATATCTATGATCACCAACACTAAAACAATATGCTGACTAGATTAATACATGAATGGAGAGCCTAATCTACTCGTCAATGGGAAGATTAAATCCATCCTACACTCCTTTATTATAGAAAAAGGATGTTTTTCTTTTCATACACTCTCACTTGTTGCAGATCCTTCATCAGTTTGCAATTTTCTTTATCTTTTTTTTTGTTAACCCTCTGGAGTCTAAAGGTATTTTTGGGGCCTGGAGAGGTTTTGTCATGCCCTGACATTTGTGCTTTTTTCAGTTTGTTATAAACATCTAAATGGCTAAAGTCTAATATCACTGTAATCAGCACAAACTGGGCCATAATCATATGTGAGCAGCATGGATGTACATGAGTGTGTTTTTGAAAAAAAAAAAAAAAAAAAATGTTAAGCGTGGTTAGTGAAAAACTAAAAATGTTGAATGACTTGAATAAGGCCATAAAACACATACATAACATTGGTTCCCGGGACTTTTGAGAACTGGAGCTTGTAGCCTAGGATTTTTTCTTTCTAAATTATGTGAAAATCATCTTGTTTACTCACTCACAGAAAACAATATATTGATTTAAATTTTCTAAGACACTTTTTGTTGGTAAAAGTCATATGCGAGTAGGTGTCAACTATCATGAATATCATTGTGATTTACACCCGAGAAGACAAAGGCCTGCATAATGAGCTGCATAATGAGCCTTTCAGTCAGCTGTGTCACTGAGAGGGAAGAGTTACAAGAAAGAATGCGAGGACAAAATAAATCTACATAATTTTATGTTTGCAGTTTATTTACAACCTAATTTAATATCCACTTGCGATTGCAGATAAACAGTTTATTAGGAACAATCAAAGCTGAATGGTATAGTATTGTATATTTTTATTGAAACTTTATAATATTTCACTTGATTTTACATTTAGTCGGGAATTATAGTTTGGAAAAAGTCTTTGGAAAAAGTCTAACTAGTAAAATGTTTACACGTTATGTGAAAACTAGTACAAGTATATAAATAAATAAAAATAGACTTACTCATGTTTATGATCTCTGCTGAATAAAGTGCTTCATTCTTTTTTTCTGAGGAAATCCAAATCTCAGTTTAAATCCAGGCTCATTTTGCCCTTTATTTGGTATTTTATTCGTTGCCCTTATATTTCAGTACTAGGCGTACAATGATAAAAACTCACCTATGATTCTGTGAGGCGAGGGTTAGGTTATGAGTCTTTAAATATCTGTATATGAAAGCAATATAAGTCTAATAAGTCCCTATTTAGATATTGTGCGATATTACAAATATCGTATTCAAAAGTAAGTTTGTCTGCTGTCAATAATACTATAATATGGGATACGAAAGAGGGAGAAAATGGTCAAATAGATGTTTTGTAGGAATATATGTGAACTTTGCAAAATACATGTAGTTGGCTATACTCATAACAGATTTCACATGTAATGCATTACACCCAGTGTTGATCTACAGTGATACAGTACTGTATGTGGGCCCAGCGTCACATTCAGATCCTAATTTCAACCTCATTATCTGCACTCTTCACAAATTTGACAGCTCAAAATGTCTTCATACTCTGTCACTAGCTGGAGGAGCTGTCAACAAAACCCTCTGACACCACAGTGAGCTTTATTTTGGCAGCATTTGAGGAGTTCAGTTTGAAAAACCCCTTCAGGTTTATGAGCTTTTTTTTTTTTGGCTGCCTTAATTAAGGCAATTTGCCAGATGTTTCTTCTTCCTATCATTAAAGGTGAGGGCTCATTTACCCTTCATGATCTCCTGAGAAATCTGATTTGTTATAAATGTAAATTTATTATAAATAAAGGTTTCAGGTCACACCCATCCTAAAGATTAGACTCCAGTAAGTGTTCATAATTGCGCTGGTTTAAAATAAATACATATATATAGTTTTCAGATTTAGTCTGGCTGATTGAAAGTTTATTATTATTAAGGTAAGTCCACTTTTCTTGTTTCTTCTCTGTTGGTCCTTCATTTTCGCAGCAACAAACTGAAAGAGGCAAAACATCAGCTAGCGTTGCTAATGCTAGCATCAATCCACTCCTGCATGTGCTGATAGCAAGAACATGACAAATTCACTCTGTCTCCAAGAGAGGTAAGATTGTCCCAGATGAGGAAGAGCAATGTTTTCCTCTGCCCTGACGTCGAGCAGCCTGGTTCCTTATGTACACGCCATTTATATCTGCAAGTCAATATCATTTATCTGTCTGGTAATATCAACACATTTATTCTGTGTTACATCAAAAGCACATCGCAGGGGGCTGTAATCTGTTTTACACGGGGTCGGATGATGGTGGCTGCCACGAAGCAGTCCATTAGGAAAGAAGTATGTTTCGACCATGTCACATCCTCAGATTGAAAAGGAGAGTCCAGCTGTCACTTCCTTTCACAGCAATTATCGCAAGTCATGCATTTTCATTTCCATCGCCAGAGTAATTTCGCTCTTTTCCCCTTCCCCCGTGGTTAATTTTGCACTTTTTTCCCCCCATCACTGTTATCCCCTTTAAACTCGTGAGGTACAGTCAGTCAGGCAACTTGCAAAGTTAAGGCTCAAGTCTTGTCTCTTCCAAGACGTGAAATCAGTGAATGAAAAAAACCCTGTCGCTGTAATGGATTTCAGAAACATTCTCTGTGAGAGTGATGCCATTTTTGCTGTGTGTGTGCGCAGGAGCAAAGAGAATAAACATATTTTGGGATGGGTAGCCTCTGGAAAGTGTTTGACAGCCATGAATAATATCATGATGCACAGCTCAGTATAAAAACATTTCCATCCAGAAGTTAACTGGATGAAATGTATCTTGAATGCTAATGTTTAACTATTATTCGCTCTCAGGGGTGCTACTACTCATTTGTTGAGGCGCATGCAATAGCAACACAGGCACCCTCCATAACAATTAATGTGGCATTTATTATTAGGCCTTTTGGCCCTTTCCATATGAATCCATGTATATATATTTATATAAATAAAAGATGACGTACAGGTCTGGGTCTGGCTAGACTGTTAAAATAATTTAATTGCATTTTTTTTTTTTATTACTAAATAATTACATTAATTTGTTAAACTGACAGCCTAATATATCTAGTTTGTGTTATTCATATTTTAGTTATTACGATATTTTAATTAATATATTTTAAGATAATTTATTACTCCCTCTCCCCTCTCAAGCATTGCATAAGTTGTATACTGCAAATACACTTTAGGACTCTCTCTCTCTCTCTCGACTTGTCACTTACTGACAATCATAATTTCACAGGATGGCTACTTTACCATAATTTTTGAACAAGTTTTTTTTTTTTTTTTTTTGATGTCATAAATAAATGCACATTCCTTTAATACTTTTACGTCCATTCATTTTATTTTTGCTTGGTTTTACAATGTCTCCATGCATGACAATTTACCATGCTCTGTAATGTTTTGCCAAGACACTGTTGTTGTGTAAAGACCCCATATATATATATATATATATATATATATATATATATATATATATATATATATATATATATATATATATATATACTACTCATTTGTTAAGAATAAGCATAAGAATAAAAAGCACTTCATCCAGTACTTAGTGTCTTTCGTTCCAACATAAGAAAACATTTCTGGAAACTGCATCTGAAATAGCATGTATTTACACAGTGTCTGTATTGGACATGGATTCATTTAAACTTTAGTTACAGATGCAAAAATAGGATTAATGATTTGTTTTAACATGAAACGTTGAACATTGATATTTGAAATAATTTAAAACATTGGAAGAAAAATAGTCGAAATGTGAAATTAAAACTGCCAGTAGGTGACAGCAAGTGTATGTTTATAAGTGAGTCATTGAGATTCAACTGATTAATTCAAACAGCTGATTCATTCAGAAACATAGCATTTGAGTGTGTTAATGAGTGAATCACTGAACCATTTATTCAACCGGTTCCTTCAAAAAGCTGATTCGTTCAATAAGTAAACACCATCCATTCCTCAGAGATGCAAAACAGTGCTGTGATCTTTGTTTGGAACTACTTCCATTTGCTAAATTGAGCAAAAACAAGCAATATTATGTCTAAAATGTAAGTCACTTATTGCTTTACTCAACTTTTATAAAATTATTATTAAATGTGATTATGCATCTGCAGAAGAACAGTACTCTTTGTGTGAAAGAGATAGAAGTTAACTTGGCCTACATTAAATTATATAACTATAAAAAGCATACAGAAGAATTATTGGCGTCTACAATTTAGAATGCCTGGAATATTGAGTTTTAATAAATACTAATAAATTAATGTGTGTATTGATTAATTAATGTAAGATTCAGTGACATAGACTACTTGATAATGTCAGATTGCACATCATTACAACAACACTTACCATTTCTTTCCAGAAGTTGCTGTATCACTGTCTCTATGGGATTCAGGTCTGGTGAGTTTGCTGGCCAGTCAAGCACACCAACACCATGGTCATTTAACCAACTTTTGGTGCTTTTGGCAGTGTGGGCAGGTGCCAAATTCTGCTGGAAAATGAAATCACCATCTTCAATTAGCTAGTCAACAGAATGAAGAATGAAGTGCTCCAAAATTTATTGGTAAAGGGGTTCAGTGAATTTGGTTTTCAAAAAAACACAATGGACCACTCAGTCCATTCCTTGTCAAGTTCACTCAAATTCTTGAAGCAATTTTGCTTGATAATCCTCATAAGGCTGCGGTTCTGTTTCGTTGTGCATCTTTTTCTTCCACACTTTTTCCTCCCACTCAACTTTCTGTTAACATGCTTGGATACAGCACTCTGTGAACAGCCAGCTGTGGCAATGTATGTCTGTCAATGATTGTCTTCTTGACAACTGTCAGATCAGCAGTCTTTCCCATGATTGTGTAGCCTAGTGATCCAAACTCAGGCCCCGTCCACATGGAGACGCGTTTCTGTGAATACGCACAAATTTTTTATCGGATAGGCTTTTCGTCCACACGGATCCGGCGTTTTCATTAGGTAAACCGCTATTTTTTGAAACCGGGTCCCAGAGTGGATAAATTTGAAAACGCTGTCTTTGTGTTTTCGTCTGGACGGCTAATCTGTATATTTTCTGAAACGATGACGTCATCAGCCCACGTCTCCCCCCAAGTCAGACACCTCTACGTCACGTAACAGCAACAAAAACATCAACAAACACTGAACGATTGTCTTTTTATTAACTAACATTAACACTGATTAATAAATGTATTGTTCCATGTTCGTTTGTGTACCACGCACAAGGTTTATGAGCATAGCCCAAGTCTTCTTCTCTGTTTTTAGTGTATCTCTCTGTGGCAGAATTACAGCGCCACATACTGGTCTGGCATGTATTCTACATCATTATGCGGTTTCGTGTGGACGATATTTCTTGAGACGAGGAAAAAAAAGATCGGATTGGGGTAAGCTCCGTCTCCGTGTGGACGGGGCCTAAGAGAACATTTTGTAGGCTCAAGAAACCTTTGCAGGTGTTTTGAGTTGATTAGCTGACTGGCACGTCACCATATTTGTTAAGATTGTTGAGATGTTTGTTGAATTGGTGGGTTTTTGTTAAGCCAAAATCATCACAATTAAAAGAACCAAAGACCTAAAGTACTTCAGTCTGTTTGCATTGAGTTGCACAAGTTTCACAATTTGAGTTGAACTACTGAAATAAACATTTTCAAAACATTCTAATTTATTGAGATGCACCTGTATTTTATATGTGTGTGTATTTATATACACATAATAAATACACACTGTACAAACACATTTAATATGTAAACAAGATATTTTATATTTGATGCGATTGCAATTTATCAGTTTGACAACACTAACAGCCTTGGTGAGCACAAGATACTTTCAAAACCATTTAAAATTCTTACTAACCAATACTGTAATAAAAAAATAATAAAAAAAAAAAATTGTTAGGGTGCAAGGTCAAGGTTGGGTGATTTTCACTCTCACTTCCAGATGATTCTGATTCTGTAGATCACTTTGTCTGCATGACATCAGTATTTCCATCCATGTCCATCACACTCAAGAGACTTTGGCCTTCAGTTCTTTTTTCACCTTCCTCATTCCTCCATCATCCAGTCCACACTTAGAAAGCACTCAGAGAGAGACCTCATTCATCCAGAGAAGAATAACCTACATCAGCTCCATCACTGCCTACGGTCTCTCCACAATTCACTTCTGCAGCTTAATCACAGGTTATGGTGGATGTTAGTCCAGCAGCTCTCTCCACCACAAAATGAAATCTTGTGACCTTCCATTCTTAAGCCATGTGGCTTTTAGCTGCTGCAATACAGACCTTTAGTCTGACAAGATTGGTGCAAATGTTGAACAGGCAGAGAGGAAGTTGGAAAATTACTTCTTTATGATCTCCTGCTCTGCCAGGTTATGAAAAAAGAAAAAAACACATTAATCAAACACTGACAACCGCTTTGTTCTCATTAGTGTAGTGCCGAAATAAAGTGATTCCACATGCACTGTTTATAATCCCAAAAGGTCATTTTTTAAATCTTAGTGACTTGCTGCAGGCCAGAAAGGACTGATCTGTTGGCGAGGGGTGGGGGAGCTCTATAACAGCCCTTAATGAATACATTTCACGGACAATGCACAGTCCTCCAGGAGTCCTTACATTGGGTTACCATACTCCCCCAACACGAATGTATCGATTTGGGTCCAGTACATTTGGCGTTACACACACTCAAAGAAAGATTATATTATAGATAACAGATCTTGTCGAGGGACGAAAACATAAAACAGGCTTAGGAAATTTGAGCTTCAACTGGTATTGATTGCATGGGGTGAGAGAGAAGAGATGTGAGGGAATGAAGACTGACAAGGCATGCTCTATTGTTTTCAGTGTTGAACACTGAAATATTACAGTGCTTCATATAGAGTTTGAGCTTGATTATTCAAATGTTTTTGAGGATCAGGTCATGTTACACAACCTGACTGCTTTTGCATCTGGATCAATGGCATGACACTGGATTTTTATGTCTAATTTATTTATTTATAAAAGGCATGAAAAAATAATAGATTTTGTGATTCTTATTAACATGGTTAAAAATAATGTGTTTACAATCCATCAATCAAAACTGTGTTAAGGCCAAAAATCTAAATTTCTGATTTATTTTTTATTTATTATTATTATTATTATTATTATTTTTTTGGAAAAAATTGATTATTTTTGTTTTCTTTGTGAACAAAAAGTATTCTTGTAGCTTAATAACATTGCGTTTAAACCACTGAAGTCACATGGGCTATTTTAACGATATCCTTACTACCTTTCTGGGTCTTTAAGATGGTAGTTATGTTGCTATCTATGCAGGGTCTGAAAGCTCTCGGATTTCATCAAAAATATTTAAATTTGTGTTCCAAAGATGAATGAAGGTCATGACATGTGGGTGAGTAATTAATGACAGAATTTACCTTTTGGGGTGAACTGTCCCTTTAAACCAGATCCCCTTTTCTTTTATTGACTGTCATCAAATAGAGCCATAATTGTATACAAAAATATCATGGACTTTGACAACCTTTATTGTCAACAACAAGCAATCTAAAAATGGTTATTGTCTCTTATCAGATCATATATCCAAGTAAAATTATATTAAGAATAACACAGATCACGTTGAGTGGACAAAACAATATAAAATGTATGTAGGAAATTAGAGATTTAACTCATATTGATTGTGTGGGGAAGATGAAGAACAAGGACCGACATGGCACGTGGTGTCGTTTATGCGTGGAGAGCCGAGATGAATGATAAATGTGGACCAGGACCCACGCTGGGAAAAGCTATCAGCCAAATGGAGCTGTCTGCCACAAACCACCATTTTGAAGAAAGAAGCATTTGCTTAACATATTACTACAGCTGCTGGTGGTGCAACTTACAGCCATCAAAAAATAAAAAAGAGACAGGGGGTTACAAAATTGCATATTGGCTTCTGTTATAGAGAGGATGCGTGGAATATATGCAGGGCGCTGTGAAAATGATGTGCATGTGTAAAGTGAATATGTAAAGCAGGTTTTCTAAGTAGGGTTTGGGATAAATATCACTTTTTTTTCTCTCTCTATTATGACTCACACACACACACACACACACACACACACACACACGGATACAGACACCTGCCTGCTGTTGTTGCATTTCATACTGTGTGTGTGTGTGTGTGTCAGTGTCAATGTTGTTTGGGAAGGATGTGATGAATTCCGACGCGTAATGGATGCTGGGTCGCGTTTTTAGGAAGGACCTGTCAGAGCATATGCTGTTTAGTGGGGGTGGACATGTGACGAAGTCTGGTTGTGAATCACCTGACAGATGTTTTGACTGGAAAATCTAGTCTTGCAGGAGAGACAAGTCTAGACAGAAAAATAAGAGAAAATGGGGTTAGTTGAAGCTCATGAACATTCCCACTGTATATATATATTTACATTACATTTACATTTATTCATTTAGCAGACGCTTTTATCCAAAGTGACTTACAAATGAGGACAGTGGAAGCAATCATAAACAACAAAAGAGCAATGATATATAAGTGCTATAACAAGTCTCAGTTAGGTTAAATGCAGTACACATAGCAATGGGCTTTTAAATAATAAAAGAAAAAGAATAAACAGAATAAAACAAAATAAAAAAAGAATAGAGCAAGCTAGTGTTAGAGGTCTTTTTTGTAATAAATGAAAAGAAAATAGAATACAAAAAGGTAGTTTTTTTTTTTTATTTATTATGACCATTATCACCTACTGTTTTTCCAATAATAGAATAACAGTGAAAGATTGGTGCAAATCCCAGTAAATTGACTACTGCAAACCGTAGTAAATAATAGTGCATGATTAATCTTGCTATTCTGTGTCCATAATTTTTGAAAACTCCTACAAACGAATATGCAATAAGTTTGGCCACAAAAATAAATAAATAAATAAAATAGCCATGCATTTTTATTGGAAATAGTTTACAGCGAGTATGTAAGATATTCTGCTGCATGAATAGGCATAGATTAATCCCATAGCACATATAGACAGGTGGAGCTGGGGGAGATGGAGGCTTTTAAATTAACTCTGATAGCTCGAACACTGAACCAGACCATTTAAATATTAAGCAAGAGTGCTCATTGGCTGCAGAATCAGGAGAGGCCAATCTGTTTATGCTGTGAAGTTAATGATGGAATTGCCAACAGGCTGCATGTAAAAGACCTATCGATCACATCCAACTGATCTCAAAACTGAACTACTGTAGATATGCCAGTTTGTTTCATTGAATAGATATATGTTTTTACAAAGGGACAACATGTACTGGCCATGCACTGATTTTATGTACAGTTAGATGTACAGTTCGTGTACATCTAGATAGTTTTATTTATTTATTTTTTGTCTTATTGCAAGTTTTAAACTCACTTCTGCTAGTTAAAAAAATGCTAAGTGATGTGTTTATGTATAGCAGAATCACAGTAATGAAACAGTCATTAATGTGATGATAAAATGTAAGATTCCCATTTTCTTTTTTAAGGCACAGATGTCATGAGCACTGTGAATGAATCCAAGACAGACTGATTTTTAATTAACTGCCATTCACCTGTGCAAAGGAGGCTGGTACCGAAGATGCTAATCTACCTAAAAGCTTCCCTCCCCAGATCTTCATTTACTTCCTTTCTTTGATCTCTGTTATGATCCAAACTTAAATCACTATGAAAAGACAGGTGCCAATAGAGGCGACTGAAAATGCTTAAACTCTTATGATTCGTGGTAACATTTACATATTTGTTTCTCAACGAATTCTATTCAGTCTTTATTTTTCAAAGCCCCGAATCACAGTACTTCACATGATTCCACTCGCATCGCAGAACGGCATTTGCCAGACAACTGGAAAATTTTGTCTCCTGGTCTATTTTTTTGTGAATCCGGCCCTATGAATCTTTGACATTGTCATGCAGCAGTCACCTTCAGCAGCGATCAATGGAGTACTCGAAAGCAGAGATTTGGAAGCCGAAATATCTTCCTTAGTAAACATGGGCAAAGCAGAATGAATACCAATCTACGTGGTTGTTTATACATATAACTAAAAGCAGTAATCTGAGCCTCTATCCCTGTGTTCGAGAACTTTCTGGAATGCTAACAGAAATGAAGAGGCAATAACAGAGATCATTCATTTAACACAGACATGGAGCATAAATGTAATTAGAGATGATATTCAGGGAATGGAAAGAGGAAACGATCATATTTCCTTATTACTGGATGCCTCAAAGCAGTCAATTTAAAGAAGAGTAATGAACACGGTAGTAAGTATGAGTTGTGAGAGGTGTGATTCATCAGCTAGTTAGTTAGATATGCATATATAACTTGTTTGGTAAAAGACAGGCAGAAGAAAGTAAAACTTCACAAGTGATTTGTTTTAATAAAAAAAATAAAAGTTACTAATTATATTAAAAGTTCAATCAAGTTGTTTTAAGTCCCTCAGAAGGTATTGCCCCTTCATCAGTCCTTAAGAAGTTTAATAGAAAGCACGTCCATTAAAAAAAAGAAAAGAAAAAAGTGTCTCACACAGCTCTGGGGGGTGTACAAAAGCCTCCTGCAGAGAATCGAGAAATTTTTGTAAGAAAAAGAACCATATTCGAACCATAATAATCACTTTTATTCTAGCTTGTGCTCACAGTTTTTAAACGAAGCAGTTCCGGGCGGATGACGTATGAAGTCAGCTTTGCACATGGGACGCTCAGAAGTGACGCATGTGGAAACGCAGCAGAGAGATAAAATAAAAAACAACGGTCACTAATTAGATGAGGATTTGTAAAGATGAATGTCGGAGGATCTCACCAAGAGGACACTGGTTTTCCTTTGCTAAAGTAAGGAAACTTTGCTTCCTTTAATCTTTTTAACAAGCATTAGTTATCACGAGACTCACTAGCGCATGCACAGCACTGACCTCATACACCATCCTCTAGCGCAAGCTAGATTAAATTGATTAATACATTTGGAATATGGATTTTTTTCTCACAAGAACACTTCAACTGGCTACAGAAAGCTTTTGTTCACCCCCTGGAGCAGTGTGGGACACCTTTTTTTTAAAAATGGATTAGCGTTTTTTTTCCGTTTTTTTTTCTTGGACTGATGCAGTGCATCACCCGCTGAGTGGCATCAAACATCTGGAAAGATCAAAGACAAAATAACAAAAAGCAAAAAAAAATAATAATAATAATCAGACTGGATTTGTAAGAAAGAAAAAAGTAATATACACATAGGATGACTGAAAGGTGAGTATTTTATGCCATTTATGGCATTCACCAAAAAAAAAAAAAAAAAACATTTTGGGGTAAACTAACTCTTTAGTTTAATGTTACTGAGCATTACTAATTTAGTGCTGATCTTAACAAACCCATATAACTCTTGGACACTGTATGCACTGTTGGAAGAAACTAGGGCTGTTTGTATTTGAACTGAATTTTCTGTGGAACCAAAAATGTGGCATATCAAGTATGCATAATCCATAAAATGTGCATTTATGTAAAAAAAAAAAAAAAAAAAAAAATGAAACACGCCATGTAAAATAAATCTAATTTATGTGCATGTAAAATAAAGGCTGTGTACAAGGTGTAGGGATTTTGATTCATCATAGGAAGTTGATTCCTTTCAGTCTGTTGACTCAAATTCACAGAACAACAATAAATGAGACTACACTTTTGGGTCAGGGCTAATAAGAAACCCCTACAGTACAGTAGAAACATGCTAAAAGCACATAACATACAACACCCATCAGTCACTGCACTGATTTTTGTACCACCACTTGCACTACCTTTATTATTTTTTTTTTTCTTAAAGAATAAAATAAGATGTCTTTCATAATCAATTTGAACGGAAATAACATAATATCAAGGTCTTGTGTCCTAGATGTTCAAGTATCAAAACAGTTTTTTTTCTCTCTCTCTCTCTCTCTCTCTCTCATAGACACAATGGGCTCTCTCTTTAATGGACAGCTTTTGTTTCCATAGTAACCCTAGCACATTTATCAAAAGCAATGTTTTCAAATGCATGTGGGCCTGTGTCGCTGGTCCTTGTAAATAGAATTCTGTATGCCTTGTCTATTTATTTATTCATTTTATTTTTACTATTATTTATTTATTTTATTATTATTTTTTTAAATTATTATTATTTATTTTACATGGCCATGGTTTTGATTTATAACAGCAGTGTCACACAAGATTTTGGCTAATGCTCTGCACTTTTGTTGTTTACAGATCAGTAAAACATTATATATATATATTTGCACTTTTGACACCTTTACTTGATTTCGAACCTAAGCGCTGTTGGGAAACCGTCTAGCCTTGTACTGTATGTTTCCTTAGATTTTAATGATGAAGGACCAAAATAAATAATGGTTTTAAAAGCTGATGCAGAAAACTATACTTTAAATAGGTATATTTATCTTTGCTGCTTGCTCTGATTTGTTTGTGCACTTTTATTTTTCCAGAAAGAAAACAAAAAAAGTAAAAAGTTGCTTCAAAGAGATTCTACTGCGAAATGTTTCTGACACAAATTAATATTTCTCAGAGGTTGTTCTTTTTTTTTAACTTAAACTAAATAGAGTTCTTAGTTAACTTTTTTACTAGAAAACTAAATAGAGTTCTTTATTATGTTTTCAGTTTAAATCTCAGATGTTAATCATTATGGAGGATGAAACCTGCAAAAACAATAAATAAATAAATACGCAAATAAATTAATAAATGTGAATAAATAAAAGTGTACAAATAAACATGTTCTTTTTAAAATACATATATATTAATAATTAAATGTGATGAAATTAGCCAAATCAAATAAATCGTCATATAAACTTAATTTTGATAGGATTGGTTTACCTTTTCCTAATTTATTTTATTTTTTTTAACAGGCATTCTGAAAAAGATTCTAGAAGTCTACTGTCTACCTTATGCCAATCGATCCAATCACACACACACACACACACACACACACACACACACACACACACACACACACACACACACACACACAAAAAAAAAAACACACACACACACACACACACACACTCACTCACTCACTCTGTTGGTCTCTCCTCTCTCTTTTTTTCCCAGAGTAATCTATTTTTGTCATGGCTGGACGATCAGACCCAACTTTCTCATTTAGAAGTGTATGCAGGCTGCCTCCCAGATGGACAGCCACAGAGCGTAGCGACAGGAACCGCTGCTGTTTTTTTTTTAGAGACGGGGCTATGTGCTACCACAGGCAAAGAATATTTTTAGACAAGAACACCAGTATAGGCACAATATGCCCCGGTGGATGATTTGTCATTTAAAATGTCGAGGTCTATCTCTTCAGAACTGTAAACAACAAGTGCTAAGTACCGTTAAAGGGAAAGTTCACTCAAAACTGAACAATTTGTGTATTTACTGGACCTCGTGTTATTCTATACCCCTTATCATTTTGCCATACAATGTTAATATTTGTCCACACAAACACACACATTAAAGTATCAATGACTTGCATTATCTATCTATCTATCTATCTATCTATCTATATATATATATATATATATATATATATATATATATATATATATATATATATATATATATATATATGTCATGATTCTGCCCTTGTGTCCTTGATTTTTCCTAGTCTTGAGGCAGGATCATGGCAGACCCGTGTTTTGTGTACAAGCACATGGCCTTGTCTTTGGGCCATGTGCTTGTGTTGTCTCGTTCCCTTGCCCCGCCCCCCTTGTTATCCTTGTCTTGTTGTGATTGCCTTATCTGTGCCACCTGTTGTCGCTTGATTAGTTCCCCTATTTAGATCCCCTAGTGTGCTCTATCTTTTGTCGGTTCATTGTTCCTCACCTGTGATTGTGATTTGTACCTGTACCTCAATTGTGAGTGTTTCTCATATGTGTTCCTACCTGTCAGCCTCGTGGAAGAAGTATTCCCCTTTGTGAGATTGTATCCTGTATAGCCGTGAGTGTTATTTGTAGTTAGTGTTCTCCTGTCTTGAGTCTTTGTTTATCTCGTCTAGTCAGTCTATTTAGTATTTGCTGTATCTGCCCTAGTCCTGTTTTCCCCCTCGTGGGTTTTGTTTTCCCCTTTTTGTGAATAAACCCCTTGTTTTGTGATTCCCTGTCTGCACTTGAGTTCCTCCCTTGCCTAACCCTGACTATATATATATATATATATACAATAATTGGCCCATATTCCTTTTATATTCTTCTCAAACCTTATGATGGTTTGACTCAATGTTGCTTTGAGTGAACCAAAATGAAGCCATTAGAATGCTTTCATGATGATTTTAACACATTTATTTTGGTATTTTTTTAAGGTTCAAAACCCCTTGGTCCGGTCACGATGAACTGCCATCTATCATACCACACTATCTGCCTAAAAGGTCTTCAAAGAATCCACTTTGGTGTTCCACCGAGAAAATAACAGCATGTGGTTATGGAACAACATGAGAGTGTGTACTGTAAATAATGACAGTTTTCATTTGTTGGGTGAACTGTTTCTTTAAGGGTTCAGTGAGCCTCATGGTTTACCGCAGTAATCACTTGCCTGGATGATCATTATTTTCACCATCGTCATGTTGTTCCCAACACTCTGGCAATTGCGACTGTACATCAACGCGTTTAACAGCTGGCCATTGTTCATTTCAGCTCAGATGTTTAGTTCTTCTGTGGTTTCGCTCTTTCCGCTCAATGTTTTAGCTGCATCCTCAAATCACTTTACGAAGAGTGTTTAAGTGACTTGTAGCGTCACCTAAAGCAGATGGTCTAATCGCAGAGGGACCGTTTTAAGTTAAAAGTGAGAGACAGATGATTTATCTGTCATTTGGCAAGCTCCAGGGACACTGCTCACACTTGCCAATTAAAAACTGTTTACCCTTGTTTTTACAACGGGCTGTACTTGCATTCATACATTGGTCGACACGGCACTAAAATGAGGTAAAAATGTTCCCATTCTAAGGACCCTAGAGAGAGTGCAAACAGCACGCAAGACGAGGTGATGTTTAGAAAGAACAAATTAACTCGCCTCACAGTAAACATTCATATGATTCGCATGAATGCCTGGATGCATTTGCGGTCAGGTGTTATTTGCTCAAACAAAATAAAACTGACAAGGCATATTACCTATGAGATCTGGATATATTACAAGGGTATTTACAGATACTTTAATGTACAGTTCATACTATTTTGTTCTACTTTGTTTTAGATTGCTTTTGTGGATGTCTGCATTAGTAGTCCTTGACATAAAGGGAATTTCTCTGGGTAATGCAATAGTATTGCAAGAGAGCGGAAATATGTTGAAACTGGACACAAAAGCAATGAAGTGCAATTTTTCCTTTCATCTCAAATCTTTCCGTGTCACAGAAGGGGTTCTTACCCCTATACTGTAAGAGCACTTAAAAGTACTTATTTTTGTATTCTTAGAGTAGGAGCTAAGCTCTGCAGGACAGTGTCCATCAGGATCGTTCAGCCCCCTGCTATACAGTACTCTTCACTTTAAGGAAGAGGATCAATAATATTTTACTGGGGCTCATGTCCCAGTAAAAGGGGGCTAGCAATGCCCCTTCTTTACAACGGAATATGATTTTAGATTTTATTTTTTGTCTGTTTAGTCGGATGCTTTCCATATGTTTTCAGAATGCACATTCTCTGAGATATTTTCTATTTATTCAAAGGCGGCCAATAAGACAATCCAGGCACCCTGCAGGGATTCAAGACTTTTACATCATAGGAATAGAGTATCCCATAGGGAAATAATACCAAAATAAGAAGTCCCGTTTAATGGTTTAATGATAATTCTAACCTTAGATTAATTGCCAAAATGAATTGCATAGTTTTTGTCAGTGTTTATTTATTTTATTTTTTTTTAAGACAAATATGGTTGAGATTTAACGATAATTAAATTCCAGCAAGCGAATGCAATTACTTTACTTGAAACACACCACATTACTGTTAAATGTCTCAACTGTCTTCTATTTGTAAATTTCCTTTTAGGACTCTCTCAAAGGAATTTCTCTCTGATTGCCCCCAGAACTGTCAAAACTTGCGCAAGACAAACAAGCTAAGGTGTCTTAAGGGAGATTAAGTTATTTAGAGTCTTTTTTTTTTTTTTTTTTTTTTTACCCACAGCATGGGTTGTTTACAGTTTTAAAGGTGAATTCTTGTGAATAATGGCCAGCATAAAAACTTATTACGATGTTAAATGGTATCCAGTGTACAGGAAGTTAAAGCTAGGGTATATGCCATTTCTGTGCTATGGAGCTTGGGTGTTTAAAAGTTTTTATACAACCTTAACAAACGCTCATTTTGCACTTCACCCTTCTCCCAAGTCAAACATCACAAACACTGCTACATTATTACAGGTCTATAAAAGTGAAGGCAAGTCTCAAGATGTAAAAGGGTAAAAGTAGCTTACTTGCAAATAAATGTCCAACATATTAAGAATATTTTCAGCTTTCCTGTTGAAAATAAACTCCTGAAGACTGTCATATTGATTGAAACACAAAACAATATCTTAAAACATTTCTGTAACGAAACCTTACACACCCCTCCCCCCCATTTGTGTCTAAAAACCTGTGTGTAAACAGTCATAATTTTTGTCAATCAGTCTGGTACAGAAATATCTAATTTCACAAGAAATCCATAAAATATCCTACACCACAAAAGATGAACCGCTGAGCAAACCAATTTTCCTCTGAGGTCTCTCACGACCCTGATTACAGACAACACCTCTTTGCATTTGTATGCATGTTTGCGATGGGGGAAAACAAGGGATTGCAAGCTTGTTTTTGGAAGAATCCCCCTCAGGACGGCATGGAGTCAGGTGTATTGTTTATGAATTTCCATCTGTTCCTCTGACAGGTTCTGGGTTCACCTGTGAGACACAGCCACCTGTTGTTTTCCTGATTGCAGTGAGCAAGAATCAGACACAGGTCGCCACGGTTGCCGAACTGACAGCGGCGAGACCAAAAGCTATTGACACGCACCATTGGTGGAATAGCCCAATGTTCACTGGAACAATATTTTAGACAGATCATCACCCGTCTTATCCCCAACCTGCTAGCTGGGCCTCTCAGCTGTGTTATCTTTTTGTCAATGCTCCTAATTTGATGGTTGTCACTGACGTCCCGTTGGCTGCAGAGAGGTGGTGAGAGGCTGAGGACACGCTTTAGAAACCGGAGGCAAATCTGGGGGACGTGTTCATGCATGTCCTTGAGCTGTGGAACACTGGCAGAAATACAGATAAATAAATAAAGAATTGAAAGGAAAGAGGAGTTCACCCGCTGAGAGCCTGAGAGGAAACTTCTGAGATGATTTGAGTCCAATCAATAAACTTGAGCTCATGAAAAGTATCTAAATATGCACATAGTACGTACTGTGATGTTAATCAAATCAAATCAAAGCACCGCGCCACATTCCCTTCCATCAAGTTTAATTTGTAACACATTTTAAATTATGAATTCCACAGGGTTATAATTGGGATAACACTCTCTAAATTATGTTTTTTATAGAAATGGGGAATTGGCCAACGACCTCTAACCACTTAAATTCAGAATATTAATCATAAGTTTTACAGCTCTCAACTGCCTCAGCGCACAACACTTAACCAAATGATTATTCTCAACACAACTTACTCAATTTAGTTTGGAATCTCCTGTGTGTAACAGGTCATTTGCTGCAGGTCATCGACTTTCCAATTTTCTTCACTTTTAAATCATAATAAAAATGTTTTTTTTTTTTGTTGCTTTTTTCTTTCTTTCAATGTTATAGTAAAGTCTCTGGAAAATGCATTCTCTTTGCTGGAACACTTTTTTTAAACCCAGTAAGGCTTTCTTTACGATATCATACTTTCAAACAGGTGAAAGTAATTTTTACTTTGTATTATTTATTTATTTATTTTTACCTTTGAATAAATCCTTACAATGCCTTGTGATAAGCATGTGTTCAAACCAGCATGATCTCAGGAATCCGTGGCTCTAGCACATACATTATTTCTATTCTTGGTGGTTTCTGGTACCGTATATAACTTGTTTTGAACAATTCATTCACTTTAACCCAAACCTTCAGTGTCAGGAATCTAAATTATTGTCAAGCAGAATAAGACATTAATATGTGCTTTAAAAGTAACTATAAACAGCCAACACGCTAGTAATATGTATGCCAATAAAAATAGTGAATAGTGAATAGTGTTCCCTAATCTAAAGTGTTATCCTTCATCTTAAAGCTGCAGTAGGTAACTTTTGACGCTCTAGCGGTTAATAAACAGAACTGCTTGCGTCTTGCGGAAGAACATCGTAGCCGGAACTACTTCTCTCTGTTTATGTCTATGAAGAATCACAAAGGTACTGGGTTACTCCGCCGCGGTATCCCCGAAGCAATCTAAAATAGTCCGAATATAAACACTTATTATAGGTGCACCCTAGTGATTCAGGACAAGCTAAAAACACGGTTTGGAAAATGGATTCATGGTGTACTCGCTTATTATGTTCATTTTTCTACATTTTGAACACAAACAAAGTTACGGACCGCAGCTCTGATTGGTTGTTTTTTTACCGGGACCGGATGACTTTCTGCAAATGGCAATAGGACCAGTGGGAGGAGCCAGAGGAGCTTGATTTTTTTCACAGATTATCTGTCTCATATTCTACTGTCAGGACATAATGACAGGTTTAACAAATATGTAAAAAATATATTTTTACAAAAATTCCCTACTGCAGCTTTAAATCCAGACATACAAAAACCAATGTGTAAATGTTACTTACAAATACCTATGAAAACACTTTCCAAATAACTCGCTTGATGGCTAATGGGTACACATTTATTATTATTATAAATTTGTATAGACCTGCAGTACCAGTGCCTTCAATCAGAGAGTTTGCTTTATGATTATCAAGGCTGGCAAATTAGAAAATCAAAAAAGCATATTAGCGTTATTTTATATGCTGGTCTACTGGTGAGATCGAAGTTCTGGATCAATTCAGTCAAGTCAATAAGGAGTCTAGTATCCTGCTGGGAGAGGGTTTGATTGGGACTGGACCTTGGTGGGTGGTCAGCCCTGAGCAGCAACCTGTACAAATCACTTTTGCTTCACTCAACTCAGCAAGCCACCTGCTAACCTTTCCTCCCATTACCAGACAAGATGTGACTTTGTGTAGCACCTCTTCATCAGCAGCAGAATGTTATTCTAGTGTGCTTATTATACATTTAGAATGTATAAATTTAGCTAAAAAAAAAAAAAAAAAAACATTTTAAACCAAAAAAAACAAAAAAAAAAAAACATTTTTCACAGATATTGAGACTGCTATCCAGAGAATCTGCTTTGTATGCAAGCGCATGATGCGACGTGCTCTTGCGTGCTGCATCCATATCTATAGTTTTCACGCTTCCCTAAGGAGAAGCCTGGCTTGGAACTAAGGTGCAGGCCAGCATTCATCTTCATGATAACTGTGTCATTGGCCCTGCATGCCGGCTAAGCCTTCACACTCACTACCTTAAACACGTTCAGCCCCCCATATATATCCGTCACACCACAGACTCAAGCTCAGCTCGCTCAACGTGTCCACATCGTTCAGAAACCCTGGTGCATGGTAAGAAAGTTTCTTTATTTATTTATCTTTTTATCTTTTTTCTCTCTCCTCCAAATCTCTCCAGATGAGCTGTCAATTGAGTTGTCAGATGAGTGAAATATGAATTCCCCCCTGTAATGATAGTTCCAGTTGAGAAGTGAGGCGCTGTCATTAACAAAATTACACATACCAACTCAAAATGAGTTTCTATGGCATTTTTTACTCCCCTGGTTAGCCTTCCGCACAAGTTTACGATTATAAATATTCATTTTTCATTGATGCGAGGTGATAGTTTGAATTGGTGTTGTGATGCAAATCAATGACTAATTAAACTCCCAGGGCATGAAAATGAAGAAAAGGAGTGTTGCTTTCAACAATAGTTAGCAAGACATTATTCCCCAAATAAATGAGCGGTGCTCTGTAAAGTTAAATAAATTAATAAATAAGAAAATGAAGGGGAGAAAATGTAGAAGAAAGTTAGTAAAATGTGTAAGAGTAGAGTGAAAACCATTTACAAGTGGTACGGTAAATGTAATTTTTTATTTATCAAGGCCAACTTCATTCAATGAATGAATGAATGAATTTACTTTATAAAACAAGAATGTAACAAGAGTGAGGTTTTGGTGGTTCAACGATATCTCCTATGAAACAGACCTGTGACTTACATTTTAATATTTGATTGCCTCATACAGTATTTATGTTGTTTAAGAATCAACCCATTTATCCCTCATGTACTCTCTTATCCTTGGATCATGGTTAATATGTCTCCCAAACACATACTTTTTTCTAAAAATACCTTTTCTTATTAATATAAATGGCACCTGTGTGGCCCAGTGAATCAGGTTTATCAGCCTCCTGATGGCCCTGCCAGCAATGCAAATGACAACTAACAGTTTAAAGACAGCTGGCGGGTTTCTGTACTTTCCCTCTCTCCTCCTGAGGAGTTGGCAAAAGTATTGGCAGATCTGTGAAATATAACTGATGCACAGACCAAGCTGTGATTGATTCTGCCAGAGCGGCAAGGCAGAGAGGAACAGCACTTCAAACACAACTATTCTGGTTTCCATAGCTCTTTGCGACAGAAAATCTATGCACGAATCGTGAGGAAATTTGTGAGTGAAAGCACAATGTAGGTCCTTAACAAGCATTCTTTATTAAAGCACAAGAGCAATTCTCAGCAAAGCACATTTGTGTCTCTTTTGGCCTTTGTTTTTGTCTGTATGAACAAAGCAGTGATAGAGATGTTAGCCTTCTGTGTTCCCTTTCAGTCGGTCACTCTCGACGTCACGTCGGATGACCGATGAATTGGGATCTCAGAGAGACCAATCCACTTTGAGCGTAAACTAAATGAGCCAATGCACATTGGCATGTGATCATTACATCCAGCTGCCATTGATCACAGCTTGAATTTAAGAAGGCACCAGATGGAGCTCATATTCAGCTTTTCAATTCAGGCTATGTTTATATTAATCCAAATACATTTGAATATGCCATTTCCATTTTAAAATGCTTGCTGTCCACACATAGGTGTCCATAAAAATTGCTTTCATCTTTGCAGTATACAAAGTAACACATCTATAGCAATAGTGTGCACAATACCAGTATAAACACTGATATATTTTGGTATTATATACGTCACATGACTAAAAGTTTTCAAAAGCCTCCTTTTTCACAGTCCACACTGCGACATTAAAATGGCATTTACCCACTTTGGAGAGCGTTTCCAAAAATCTTTATTTTCCTTGATTAAAAATGGCATCTTGAGTGTGGACAGAAGGCCAAAACGGAGATATAAAGATGCTTTTTCAAACTAAAACGTATTAGTGTGGACAAGGCCTCAGAGCCGAGTGATCAAATTGTTTTGCTCCTGACTACAAGATACACAATTATATAGAGCATATATAACCAGCAGTGAAATGTGAGTCAGGTCCCCTCTATGGACAGTGCAATTATTAAAGAATACAACAGATGAAAATACACATACATATAGCTATAAAGGAATAAAATAAAAGTAAATAATAAAATATAAGAATAAATATATATAATATATATTTTTTTAAATTATACTGTAGAATTAAATATAGAATGGAAAATAATGTGCATGAAAGTACACTGTAGTCTTAAATATTAAGATACCCAGCTAATGTGTAAACAGGTTGACACTTTCACTATGTACTGATAAAGTGAATATTAAGTGGAGACATGAAGATGTTAAGAGGCTGGTTTTGAGTTTAGGATCCTGATGGCCTGGGGCTTACCAGATGGCAGCAAAGTGCAAAGATGGTTACTGGGGTGGATGGAGTCCTTGACTATTTTAACAGCTCTGCTTTTGCAGCGTTTGAGGTAGATGTAATGCTGAGAGGGGAGAGCAGACCCTGAGATGCACTCAGCTAAGTGCACAACTCTCTGCAGGGCTTTGCAGGCTTGACTGGAGCTATTCCCATACCACACTGAGATATACTGAGTCAATACACAGTATCATCAGCAAATTTGATAATAGATATGGAGCTGTGGGAAGCCACGCAGTCATGTGTGTATATGGGGACTATAGTATTGAAAGGTGAGCTATAGTCAATAAATAGCAGCCTTACATATTTCCTGTTATTGCTGTCAATGTGCGTGAGAGAAGAGTGCAGGATGTGAGAGATGGCATCTTCAGTGGATTTATTGGGGCGATAGGCAAACTGAAGAGGGTCCAAAGTATCCGGGATGGAGGAGCAGATGTAGTTTTTAACCAGTCCCTTGAAGACCTTCATGACTATTGATGTGAGGGCAACTGGACAATAGTAATTCAGACAAAAGGGTTTATTTTTGCACTGCACACTCAGACCCCTCTTTAGGTCCCTGTGCTTCACCTCACTACCCCTCCACAGGTATATCTGTGGTCCCATCAGACTCAACTATGCAATACAGTTCACCCAATGTACTCCCAAGTTCAGCGGCATCCGCTTCACAGTCTTGCGTGTAGAGATCGCAGTCCTCCAGCCAATATGGAGATTATATTTTATAGCCCTTATTTCGTTGTACCCAAGAAAGATGGCGGGTTACAACCAATCATGGACCTGCATTACTTGAACTAGGCCCTTCACCAGTTACCGTTCAAGATGTTAACACAGGAATGGACTTGGTGCTGTTGCACCTCAGCAGGTTGGGATTTTGGGTCAACTGGGAAAAGAGCAAACTCTCCTTGGCGCAGAGGATCTCTTTTCTTGGCATGGAGTTGGATTAAGCTTGGATTAAGCTTGCCTCATGCAAGGACATGCTCAGTCAGTGTTGAACTGCCTGAATATATTCCTGGCAGGATGGCGGTCCCACTGAAACAGTTTCAGAGGCTCCTGGGGCATATTGCAGCAGCAGCAGCAGTCACGCTGCTAGGGCTGCTTCATATGAGACTTCTTTAACATTGGCTCCATAGCCGAGTCCTGAGGTGGGCATTGCTATGTGGCACTCACCGGTTCCGAGTCATTCAACCCTCCCATCAAACTTTCACCCCGTGAGAAGACCCTTCATTTCTCTAGGCAGAAGTGCCACTGGAACAGGTCTCCAGGCATGCCATGGTTTACATGGATGCCGCCACAACCTGCTGGGGTGCCACATTCAATGGGCTTACAGTGTCTAGGGTTGTGACGGGCCCCCAACTGTACTGCCACATTAATTGCCAAGAGCTGCTGGCAGTATGTCTGTCATTGAGCCATCTCAAGAGGCACTTATGAAGCAAGGGCATGCTGGTCTGCTCAGGCAACACTGTCTGAGCATTGAGATGCTACGTATACAGGACGCAAAGCTTCAGGACCTCAGAACAGCTTTTTGTCTATCATGGAGGCAGGTAGAAATGAATGCCATCTCTAAGCAGAGGATGGCCCACTGGATAGTGGATGCCATCACCCTGGCTTATCAGGCACAGAATGTGCTCTGCCCATTCTGCTCACTCTACTAGAAGTGTTACTTCCTCCTGGGCATTAGCCCGTGCCCCCTCGCTGGCAGATATTTGTAGAGCTGCGGGCTGGGCAACCCCCAAAATGTTCGCTAGATTCTATAGCCTTTGCGTGGAGCCAGTATCCTCCTGTTTATCACCTCAAATGGTCTCTCTAAGGTCAGGGACCTATTAACATTGCCGGGTTCAGTCCCAGAACGTGCGCTGTGTGAAATAAAAGCCTGATCTAATGCTGTGTCGTAGTGATGACGCACGTTATCATTTTACCAGGTGTTTTGAAGGAAGATCAACGTTCGTGACGAAAACAATATGTGCAAACTGTAATGAAATATTCTGGGTAATCACTGGCAGTGTGAAAGTGCAAAATCTAGTGACCCGGGAACAATTGCCTGAACACATTGCCAGTGTATTTGCTGGAATCGCAGTGTGAAAGGGGCTTAAGTGAGTCCAAGTCTCCGTTCCCTCCTTCAGGGAATGAGGGTTCCATATGTGAACAATATGTTTCACGTCGATGCACATTAATCACAGTTTTAAAGAGCATAAAGATCACTGAATAAATAACGTTAAAGTACTGCTCTTCCAAATATTATTATTATTTTTTATGTAATATTAAATGTTATTCAAAATAAAATATTTTATAAGTTTAAAAGTATAATTTTTAGTTTCATGCTTTTACTTTTTACTTCTGCACGCACAAACACATAAGAGGTATCATAGCTCTCTTTAGCAAAGGCCTGCCATTAAAACAGCAGGGACCATTCCCCATTAGCGGCTGTCATGAGCTCAGTATGTCACCAATAGGTTTATCATAACTGTGAGAGTCCATTTTTCCTATTTTTACCAGCCTTCTTCAATTAACCATAGCTCAGCATGAGCTGTCTGTTAATAACATGCCACCCATCCTCACAGTTAATGCGCCTGTCATTAGCTGATTAGCCAGCGTGTGAGAAAGATGCAATTGTTTGTCAGTTTTCTTTCTATTGATTTATTTATTTATAATTTTTAGCAAGGACATAAACCGAATTTAACAAATTTTTCCTACAGATAACAGATAACATGTCAGTTTTAAACACTGATGCCAAAACTGAAGTACATTCAATGCATGAGAAATGCACTGGGGTACTTAAGTAAAAGGCTCATTTTGCAGAGACAAAAGCCAAGTGCAAATGGAAATAACAACTTTGGCTGGCTTGGAAATTGAAAATATCAAAAAAGCAATTTATTCTCTTGGCTATTTATAAATTAAATGTGGAATTTAACATGTGCTTTTGACCCTTATTTCGCATTGGGAAAATGTTGGAAAGAAACAGAATGCAGGGACATTAAATGAGATGGACCTCTTGCTATCACAGCAACTCAAAAAACATCTGCTTGCAATTCTTCATTTGAACACCCCTAAGGCAAATGCAGTTAAAAAGGGTAGAAAAGATCACTTCATGTAATTTAAGAAGTACCTATATCATTTTCTGACCTTTTCCTCATCTAGACATGAAATACATTATGCCATATTGCATTAGCACTATCACTCACAAGGGAAATACAGCCAGTGGTTATGATTTTGATAGCAAGAATAAGTACTCTCAGCAGGTGTTAATATTGAAATGTCAGAAGAAAGAAAGGGGAAAAAAAGAAAGAAAAAGAAACTTCGACATGAATGGTCATTTTCTGAAGCAGCTTGTTGCTAAACTTCCTCATCTAAATTTGATCTACACATTATGCTATAAACATACTTTTAGTCAATTTATTTTCAAGTAATTTTGTTTAATGTATTTTTTTTTTTCTGAAGTGAATGAAACAAAAAGTGTACTTTGCCTTTTAAGAACCTGCAAAACAAGCATTACGTAATAAGAAAAAAAAAAAAAGATGAAGAATAGTTAGTTAATTTTCAATAGATATTTAATAAATATTTAAGAAATTACACTTTCATTAAACAACCGTTTTGTAAAAGATGCAATTATACATGTTTAGTTTTGTACCATTTATAAACATTTTAATCACCATTGGCTGCTGTGGTTTTTGAGCTGTATTATTTTACGAAGCGATTGGTTTAGATGATTCAGAGTTTTGAAATTATTTGTTTGTGCAACCACAATCACAATCACTGCTGTTCATGTTAATATGAATTGAGGGTGAAACATTTCCCCATGCAGATTTTGCAACGTCAAGCTGTTTGGTGAATTTACTCTGGTGAAATCCAATCGTTTCAATAGGAATCCATGCAGTTAGGAATTACATGTGAGGGTGTAAGATGTCACACCATTTCATAACATTGCTGCACAGACCAACAAAAAACTGCTTGGTTTTGAAAGTGACCTTTGTGTAAACTGTGTTTCATATTTTGCTACACAACTTACAATAGACATCATTTTAGAATATGTGACTCTTGTAAATAATACACTAAGTAAGCCATTTTTTTGTGAATGTGTGAGACTTTGGATTTATTGGCTGCGATGCATTTCAATGCATTACAATAATATGATGAAAACAGTCTACATCATCAAGCATCATAGTGGACTGTTTTCACAAAAAAATAGCCTTGCACATTCAAGGTAAAAATGGCTGAGCTTATTCTTCTATTTAAAAAAAAAAGAAGAAAAAAATAGGTGGATTGTATTGCTTGGGATATAGTGCATGAGATGCATACAGTTTCAGATGTCATTGTTGCATTCTTTTGAAGGTCCAGTCCACATTCATTGTAGTTCAGCCTTTAAAATGTGTCTTTTTGTGTCCCATGCAAGAAAACAAACAAACAAACAAAAAAAGAAGTTTGGGTCTTTGGAACGCCATGAAGTGGGTAGCAAAGCCTGGTAACAAAGATCACACCTCGCGGAAACTTTTCAACTTATTGTGAATGTCAAACACACAACCGTGCTGACAATGCAGAGTTCAAAACTGACTGTCAATGATTATGCATCATAGGAACTATGCTTCCCTGAACTGAACTACAGTATTTCAGTTCACATTCATGGCTTTGATCAGTGTCCCTGGAGACAGTGAGTCACATAACTTGCTCTCAGAAGTATGACGATCTTTGAATATGATGCAATTTCTGAACATCTCTTTCACTTTGATTAGCTCCTCTCTGTGCCTGGGCCAGGAAACTGCACTTCTGGCTTTCTAACATTAACTCAGGGCACCATCCATCATTATAAAGTTCATTATCAAGATGTTTTTCTTTGCCGTCATTAATCTTGAGTAATCTGATTTCAGATTGATGTGCCCTCTCGCGGATGACACCACAGCTTGATTCCTGTCATTAATCTAGATTTTTGCTTTTGTCATCCTGGATGCTTCCCCCACACGGCCCGTAAGTAGTGTGCTGCCACTGTCGCAGCTGAGATCCAAAATGCTGATTCAACAGTGCAGGGAAGGGGTTAGATCAAAAATGAGTAGGGGTGGAAATAATATAAGGTTTTCGCTATGCATTGGACCTCCGTGAGTATCTACTATGCTGCACATTTTAAACTCAATTTTAAGATAAAAAAGTAATATTAGTACCATTTAATCACATAAGAGCATGGAAAGAAAGAAAAAAAACACACTAAACCACTGTGTGTGTGTGTGTGTGTGTGTGCATTAGGGTGTAATGGTGCACAAACATGACAGTTCGGTATAGGTATCTTAGTTTTGTCGTCACGGTTCGGTATGGTTTTGGTACAGCAGAAAAAAAAAAAAAAAACTTCTCAGAAAAAACATAAATCGCATATTTTTTGATTTACTGAGCAAATTGCTCTTTCTTTACATTAATTCAATTATAACTTACATTTTCTTACAGATACAAATCTACAAAATTATTCTAAATATTTTATATAAACATTTTTAAATTAACTTCTAAATTATACAATTTATATTTGTAGTTTTGGCTGCGGAGGAGTTGTTGGAGGTAGTTATAATGTATTACAGTGGAGTGGTCTGTCTGTCTGCACTGTATGTGGTGGCAAAAACACATTGTGGATTTGTCAGTGGATTCATAACAGTTGTCAGTCTACGATGTGTGCGCGTGTCAGTTGGAAATGAGGGCCCCGACATGCAGCTCTGACTGAGCTGTTAATAAAGTGTGATGATGCTTGTCAGGTGAATATTAATTGCTGCAAAAGCAGGTCTGATCTAAATTGCTAATAGAGAAAGTTTACCCATTTAGAGGCATATTCCTTCGAGAAATTAATCACGATTCTCTCATATGACTGAGGCGTTAGCGCTAATCTCATTCTCAGCTGCAAAAAAAAAAAAAAAAAAAAAATTCCCTGAAATGGCAATAGTCTCATAGTAATTAAATTCTGCCCAGTCTCTCTCTGATATCTTTAAGGAAATAGCAGCTCTATTGTACCGTACGATAAGTGCTCTCTTGCTGGTTCTATCCACGCTGCCGCCGTAGATTCAAAACACACACAATCAGCCTCACAAGAAGATCCATCACCAGTAATCTCCCTTTTTTTTTGCCAGAATTCAATTTTCTCTCTCAGTGCTTCTCTTCCTTTTTCAATCGATAAGGTTATGTATATATACAAACAGAGGCTATATTTGCTTCACTTTGCTTTCCCTTTAATTTCTTTTACATGCTAGACAGATGAATGTCATATTGAACCTGCTCAGTGAACAATGTTTTGCCTCGAAGTAATGGGTCATAGTGCTATAAACAAAATACAATTCAGAGAACTGATGTTTAAGAAAAAGTAAGTATTAAGTATAATTCTATTGAAGTATCAAAATGTTTTTGTTTTTTTTCTTTAGAGAGAGAGAGAGAGATAAGCTTGTATTGGCCACAAACCTTTCTGCACCTGCAAACCAGTTAACCCCCCCTACACACACACACATTTTCTGCTGATCAGAGCAGCAGTAATTTATCAACTAATGGAGAATAGCATTATAATTGTGGATATATCTCACTTTTAGCACTTTAAAGCCCAAACTTGTACGTCTGGATCTCAGCAGTACCTACATTTACATGCAACCATACAAAACAATGATGGCTCATCTGGATTGAAAAGCTGTCATGTAAACCATTTCATTCAATCGAAATGTGATCTTATCTAGAGGGGTGGTGTAGAATTAAAGTAATCTGATTTTGGGTGCTGGATGGGGGGTGGCACTTCATATGGTATATGTTATATCATCAGTATTCAGAATCAATATTCAATCATAATCAAAAAATAATTTTTTCTTCTTAGCTTTTTTTTTTTTTTTTTTTTTTTTAGCCCTTTGAAATAAATATATCTTTATGGTTTTTATGAAGGTGCATGTATATTTACATATTTCTGCCTAGCAGAGGAGGCTGGATATTTACAAAATACTTATTTAATAAAAGTTCTTCTGATACATTTATTCTTATATTTATATTACATACACACACACACACACACACACACACACACATATATATATATATATATATATATATATATATATATACTTTATGAGCTTTTTTAAAAAAAGGCAATTATATTTATGTAACCACTAATGTTAGTAAAAAATGTTACTCAGATAATAACTGTTCATATAAACAGAGCTTTCAAAACATTGTGATGCTGTACAGTCTTAGAAAAGCAGGAGCTTTCAGCTCTAGTCCTTGAGGTCCACTTTCCTGCAGACTGTTGCTCCAACTATTGTATAATCAAACACATCTGAAGAAGCTATTCAAGATCTTCAAGATTAAAATAAACTTATAGGCAGTTTTCATCAAGGTTGGAGCAAAGAAAGCCACATCAAAATAGTCTGCTTCATAGTCCACAAGCAAATCTGACAACAAAGGGAAATGTGGTTTTGACATTGTATTTGGCTCTAGTTTATTATTATTATTATTATTATTATTATTATTATTATTATTATTATTATTATTATTATATTTTAATATTTTTTTTTTCAGTCCTTTTGGTGGGTTTTTGATCACAATTTCTGAGATTGTTGCTCACATGGGTAAGTTTAACTAGCCTAGACTTAAATTCAAACCCATTGCCTCTCTCTTCTCAATAATCTCCTTTACAGTCTTTTCCTCACAGTCTTCATCCTACAAAAAGTGGCAAAGTACCCCCCCCCCAAAAAAAGAAGAAGATGCTGAGTTACTCTCCTCCTTAATTATTTGCGGTGCATTCACAACCATGTTATATAAACACATGGATCTTGTTACTGAATATAATTTAGACTAGAAAACACAAATAAGCAATTTGGCTTTGTCTGTGTTGTGCTAGCTGCAGGGTGTTCACTGATCAGACTTCATTAGTATTGATCAGGTTGCATTAACTTTTATTTTGCTGAGGTCAGCTGTTTGCCTACACTCATGAGAAAACACAGGCCAGAGAGAGAAGAGGATCCTCAATGGTGAAACATCAAATGCAATAATCCAAGTCATTGTTCAGTGTGGGATGCATGTTCCCTTTCAAGAAAACTACGAACTGCGTCCTCTAAGTGCTGCTATGGGGAACACCTCATCGTGTCCCGTGTCTGAAGCCTACATTAAAAAAACACCAACTTGTTGGCCGGCTACAACCTCTGATGTCACTACCAGCGCGACTATAAACAGACCCTGGGAGAACGTGTCATTCTCTTCTACGTCTTCACTGACTGTTCTGTTTGAAGCGTGCATCTGAAAGAAATGGTAAGAGCGATCTTTCTCTGTATATCATGGCGACTACTAGCAAGCGTTTACACAATGTGTGCATCCATGTCGGCGTTATTTGACACCCGATGACACACGCAATCTTTGCATCATTTGTTTAGGTGAGGAGCACGCACGCGATGTCTTTGAGGAGGCAATCGGCATGCATTGTGAACGTGCATGCATTGTGAACTGTTCCGGACCTTAAGGATGGTGAAGAGCCTGAGGCTGAGCCTTCTCAATTCTCCTGCCCTGTGTATGTAGAGCTGTTAGAGGTTATGGATCGCGCCATTGCAAAGTTGGACTTGCCATAAAAATGTGCTAACAAGATGACGATGTAAGGCCATTAAAAATGAAATCAATAAATAGTATATATATATTAACATTTTTTTTTTTTTTTTTAACCTCGATGAACGTTTTCTTTCTGATCATAGCCCTCCAGCTCAGGTGAGCCTTTCATTTCTGCCCGAACTCCATACAGATATCAAAAAGAAATGAAAGAGGCCATTTTCTTCTCGCATCCCTCGGTTTCGGCATTAGAGTAAATCTGCCGACATCGAGGTGATGTGCGAAAGCGGCTATGAGGGGATGCCCCCTGTAGAAAGAGCTAAAAAAAAAAAATCTTTCTCCAGGGGAGACATCCTCTCTTAAGCTCATTCCTTCCCATCTAAGCCCCTTCAGAAATTAATCTGGCTTAGATGGCAAAGCATACGCAGCAGCTGGTCAGGCTGTGGCTTGTTACACACAACGATGGTGGTGCTTCAAGCATATCAGGCTGATCTGCTAAGAGACCTGGATGGAGGCAAGGGCCTTTCCCCTGATCAGGTACGGATGCCGCACCACGGACCTGTCTCCATCTGAGGATCAAAGATGTGCACAGAAGGCTAGTGTCGCGACTCGTGCTCCTCCCCCAACTGTGAGCAGGGGTAAGAGGAATCTTGGGTCACATGGAGGTAAGCAGAACCTAAAGGATGTGATCCAGACGAGGCAGCGTTTTCGTCCGAATCAGAGTGATATCAAGGAATCCACTCATTCCCTTCAGGGATTTTTTACTTCTGCTTTTATACTCCACTTCCTAAGTCCCCTGTAACCACCAGCTCTCCACCTGATCGAGGTTAGGTGGAAACCTCTTGCATAAGGGTCGCACAGTCTCCTATACTGGACTTATAATGTTTTTGGTTGGTTTTATGTTCATAGCAACCACCTGACTGATGGTCCAGACTAAAAGGAGGCGCCCCTTTGAGCGGTGCTCCAGTGCAGGAGGGTGGGTGAGTATGTAACCCTCTCTGTATATACTTATGTGTATTAAATTGCTGGTTGTTATGTGACTACTTATAAATTTTGTGAGTTTCCTTTGCAGTGCTCAATTACAGTGTTTGCTAAACACTCGCCAGACCCAGCCATCCGGCTTCATGTTCCGATATTAGGTGACTGAGATCACAGGCTTCTGCGGGAACCTCCTTGATCATCAGGCCTAAGCCTTGTGTACTTTCTCAAAACCACATGGTGGTCAGTGTGCATATGAACACTTTGCAGACTTTCTAAAATCCACATAAGTGGTAAGTGAGCATGCAAGACTCTGCGCACTTTCTGAATTAGACCTAGGTTCCTTGGGCTTCATTCAGCCAGTGTGTATTTTTTATACACTTCAAGCATCACTTCCCTCAACATGAGGGGCTATTTGGGCGAATCTCATGGTAGTTTAGCAGCACTCCCCTTTTTCCTAAAAGGGTCGCCTATGAGCACGCTACTCTGAGCTCGGAGTTCTCCTCTCATATGAGACTGAATTCTCTGTTAATTCCCCAGAGGGCTCCAGTATTGTTTCCATAGATCGAGTTGATGACTCTAAATCATACTGTTTTGAGATGCAACATTCCATTTATGAGTTGCTCTATCAGAGTGCCATGAGAGCCCCTCCTTAGAACAGTATTTGAAAATCTATGCTATGGTAAGTGTGCACGTGAAGTCTTTGAAAAGGAAAAGGTAGTATCCCCACAATTATATTCCTTCTTAGAGAAAAATGGTATATGTGAGTATTTCCAGTCCACGCACACGTCAAGAGTGAGTTTATCTGAAAATCGTACGGACGAGATGATATACGACACGATTTTATGACCTGCCAATTTCCGAAGCAATCGCACGAAGTTGATAGACGCATTTGACTTGAAGTAATGCTGCACAGAAGGATCACTGTATGACATTAAAGTACCGCAAGAGCGACAAGAGAGCACACAGATCCAATGCATTCGAATCGCTCTCGCGGTACTTTCGATCTCAAGTGATCATGCTGTGCAGCGCTGCTTCAAGCCAAACGCACCTAATATAACTGCTCTCCCTCTCTCATAACTGCATATAAAAAATTGATTCGAGCTGTGACTGTTTCCTACCCATAAAGGTTATTTTTCAGCAACAGGAAACCGGGACGTCTGGTCACCCTAGTGTGTTCTTGTATATGGTTTATCTGACATATGTATTACAATGTAAACATGGTTTATGAGGACAATTCCTGTGCCCTCCTAAACCAAATCATAAAAAAAAAATACTAAATGGTGTTTACTTGAAATTTTAAACATGCATTTTTTCCGTGATGGATAGAGGTAGTGTACGGGGATAGAATATAAAGTATAGAAAACCGTTACGTCTATGAAGAGTTTTGAAGGTCTATGAAGGTTTTCCTAGTTCGTGATTGGTCAGCTTCATATAGATCAACAAATCGGCTCGTTCAACTGCGCACATGTCACAAATTCAAACCGATAGCTCACAAACTTTTTAGACATGTTTAAAAATGATCAGGAGGTGGAGAAGTGCTCATTAGCCTCTCTGCTCATCTCATAATTCCTCGCAAAGTGGCGACCATACTGCTAAATTCTGAAAAAACAGAGATGTTAATTATAGGACCAAAAACTCTGCTTGCAATAACCTAGAACACTGTCTAAGACTTGATGGTTGCTCTGTCAATTCTTCGTCATCAGTTAGGAACCTAGGTGTGCTATTTGATCGCAATCTTTCCTTAGAAAGCCACATTTCTAGCATTTGTAAAACTGCATTTTTCCATCTGCAAAATATATCTAAATTACGGCCTATGCTCTCAAGGTTAGATTATTGTAATGCTTTATTGGGTGGTTGTTCTTCACGGTTAGAAAACAAAATATAGCTAGTACAAAATGCAGCAGCAAAGAGTTCTTACTAGAACCAGGAAGTATGACCATATTAGCCCGGTCCTGTCAACACTGCACTGGCTCCCAATCAAACATTGTATAGATTTTAAAATATTGCTTATTACTTATAAAGCCCTGAATGGTTTAGCACCTCAGTATTTGAATGAGCTCCTTTTACATTATAATCCTCTACGTCCGCTACGTTCTCAAAACTAAAGGATTTTTAGGCTGCATTAATTAGGTAATCCGGAACCAGGAACACTTCCCATAACACCCTATGTACTTGCTACATCATAAGAAGAATGGCATCTATGCTAATATTTGTCTGTTTCTCTCTTATTCCGAGGTCACTGTAGCCACCAGATCCAGTCTGTATCCAGATCAGAGGGTCACTGCAGTCACCCGGATCCAGTACGTATCCAGACATGATGGTGGATCAGCACCTAGAACGGACCTCTACATCCCTGAAAGATGGAGACAACGACAACTAGAGCCCCAGATACAGATCCCCTGTAAAGACCTTGTCTCAGAGGACCACCAGGACAAGACCACAGGAAACAGATGATTCTTCTGCACAATCTGACTTTGCTGCAGCCTGGAATTGAACTACTGGTTTCGTCTGGTCAGAGGAGAACTGGCCCCCCAACTGAGCCTGGTTTCTCTCAAGGTTTTTTTTCTCCATTCTGTCACAGATGGAGTTTCGTTTCCTTGCCGCTGTCGCCTGTGGCTTGCTTAGTTCGGGTCACTTCATCTACAGTGATATCATTGACTTGATTGCAAATAAATGCACAGACACTATTTAACTGAACAGAGATGATCACTGAATTCAATCATTCAGATCACTGAATTCAATGATGAACTGACTTTAACTATCATTTTGCATTATTGACACACTGTTTTCCTAATGAATGTTGTTCAGTTGCTTTGACGCAATGTATTTTGTTTAAAGTGCTATATAAATAAAGGTGACTTGACTTGACTCCACACTGTGGTATGTTCACATGCTAGTATTCTGCATTCTTTCTAAAATCCTATATGGTGAGGGCTTTGGGCGGTTGCTTCGTGTCCTTTCTTATGTTGGTAAAAGCCCCGTTCATCTTGGGTGCCACTCCACCTATGTATCCTCGGATACCTATCTAAACAGGGTGTTGCTAATAGAGAACTGTTGAGACAGCTCTTTCAGCAAGGTTGTGCGTAAGCTAGCGGTAGCCTCTGTGTGACAGGCAAGACTTGGTAGAAAATGCTAGGTTCTTTTAAAGGAATCTTTCCTGATTAAATGCCTTCAGCTCTACCCTGGGCCGAGGCCCTAACAATTAAGTTGGGTATGTAACTTAGGACTTTGGCCGTAAGGGGTACTGTCACAGACAGCCATCTAACCTAGCAGCTGAGTCATTAGCCATCTTCAAGAATATCCTTAAAACCCATCTCATCCATCTTTATTTGACCCTCTAACTTTAACACTCACTATTCTAATTATATTCTTATAAAATAAATGTAACTACCTTTCTAATCTTTTTGTATTCTATTTTTATTTTCATTTATTATGCAATTGTGTGTGTGTGTGTGTGTGTATGTGTGTGTGTGTGTATAAAGACCTCTAACACCAGCTTGCTCTACTCTTTTTATTTATTATATTATTTAAAATCCCATGCTATGTGTACTGTGTTAACCTAACTGAGACTTGTTATAGCACTTATATATCATTGCTCTTTTTGTTGTTTTTGATTGCTTCCACTGTTCTCATTTGTAAGTCGTTTTGGATAAAAGCGTCTGCTAAATGAATAAATGTAAATATAATTGTCCCAGGGGCAACTCCCTTGGAAATGGTAGAGTTGGTACTTAGTGCTCGCCATTATTCTGGCCTGCACTCCCCTCAGCATGGCGGCGTGGGTATACTGTTCCCCATAGCGGCCCCTAGAGGACGCAGTTCAAAGTTCCCTCGAAAGGGAATGTCTCAAGTTAGGAATGTAACCATGGTTCCCTGAGTAGGGAACGAGACACTGCATGCTCTAGCTCCCTGCCATGCTTCGGACGCAAGCTTCAGACGAAGAAGTGAATGACGTGTTCTCCCGGTGCCTGTTTATAGTCGTGTCGGTAGTGACGTTAGAGACTGAAGCCGGCCAACAAGTTGGTGTTTTTTCAATGTATGCTTCAGACATGGGTCACGACGAGGTGTTCCCCATAGCGGCCCCTAGGGGACGCAGTGTCTCGTTCCCTACTCAGGGGACCATGGTTACATCCATAATCTGAGACGTTGCACCTTTTCACAAAGCTCAAATCATCTCAAACTGGTTTACTGAAGATCACCAGATTTCAATCCAGTAGAGCAGCTTTGTGATGTGGTGGAACAGGAGATCGTGGATGTGCAACTGACAAATCTGCAGCAACTGCATGTTGCTATCATGTCAATATATACCAAAGTCTCTGAGTTATGTTTCCAACACCCTGCTGAATCTATGCCAAAAATAAATAAGGCAAAAGGGGGTCCAACCTATATAAACATACATACATACACAGACATTTCCTAAATATCGAACCCATTCCAAACCACACATTTTAAGTGCCATGCTCTACTGTTTGAGCTGCAGGAACACAAAATAAAACCTTATCAAAAATGATTTTTCATGGCACACAAGCTAATATGTGCAGTGTATGGAATACTCAATTTAACCACAGTGCTTTGATTACTATCATGCAAACAAAAATAAGAGTTTTCTGAACAAAATGCATGATGCACATTACATTTCATTATAGAAATAAATCTCTCAGAGAAAAAAAAAACAAAACAAAAAAACAAAACAAAACAAAAAAAAAAACAGAGAGAATGCATTCAACTTTCTGCCTTTGGATTTTCACTGAGCTGAAAAACATAATGACGACAAAAAAAAAAAAAAAAAAAAATTCTGCCTCTGAGGCAGCTTTGCATTTCAAGGTGTTAATGATATTCTGGTACTTACAGCTGAAGTTATTAACCGTGGGATTAAGAAGACATCCATGGTCTCTAAATTAATTTTACTTGTTTCCTGTGGCTTGCACTTCTTTTTTTGGCTAACTAAGCATGTGGCTTTGGATTACACCCCTAGTAAATTTTAGGAAAAAGTTAAGGGGTATTTGAATACAAATAGCTTTAGGTCTGCAATGTTATACAGAGACAATTTGCACATGTGATAAGCCAAGAAAACTTTTGAAAAATTGCAGCCAACTACAACAAACATTCTTCTTCTTCATGTGGCTCAAGATTTCCCCACTTTCCATCAGTTCGAATTTGAATGTCAATCAAATGGCAAACAGTGCACTCTATTTATAAGATTCACTTTTGGCTTGAATTAGACTTTAGCGAAATTGTTTCACTCAATCTCAGAAGGTGTTTGATTAGCAAGTGTAAATCCTCTTGAAGGGATTATGCAGCCCAGAGACAAATGTGTCAATTTAACTGCCACCTTGTTGTCTTGGAAACAGGGGCGAATCAATAACACAGAAGCGTCGGGAGAACTGACAGTCATTTCTGTTGGGTCACAGGATGGGAGAGGTGTTGATGGATATTCTGGAACCCAGGCATATATTTATATAAAAAAAGATGGAATAACTACGTTTGTGTTACTCTTTATCAGTCATCACTTTTAAAGGTGAAGCATTGTTTTTCTTTTTTTGCCATTGCAAATTTCAAAACACTCCATTTGCCAGTGGTAGGACACACAGTTTGTCAAACCCTGAACTCACATAATTGGATGGAATTCTCTAACGACTTCTGATAAACAAAAGATGATTTGTGTTTGCTTTGGTGCGATAGTTTTACAAAAACAACATTGATGTGTTAACTGTCTTTGTGGTGAAGATGAACCAGCAGCAGTGCAGCGAGAATGATGTTTGATTTATGATTGACATGGCAAACACATTCAGGAAACAATAAATAAATTATGTTTAATATAAAAATTTTAAGCAATATATTATTTATAATAGACAAGGTGCATAATCAGACAGAGCTGAACATTTATGCAATCAAAACTAGCTAATGTAGTTGTCTGGGTCATGGCACCAACTTTTCCTTGAATTATTGATGACAATGAGCCCTATATAGATCCCTATTTTTGCTCTTTGGTTGCTCATGACACAGAAATTAGTCTGACAAAAAAATAATAAGAACATTAGGAATGTATGAAATATTTATGGACATTTTAGGAGCAAAAATAACACAATTGGCCTTTTACTGTTTACTTTAAATGACTCTTAATATGACAAAGGGCAAATATTAGGAGACATCAATACAGATCTGGACCCAAGATATGTTTATCCAGGACAATACATCTTTGTAATATTACAGTATTAAAATATTAATAGCAAAATCATAAAACATAATCATTATCAATTATCATAATCTATTATAAATATAGATTACCACCCCCCCCCCCCCCCCCCCCCCGTTTCTTTAACAAAGACCTAGTCACCTTTCACTTTTTCCCTTAATAAGGCACCATTCTAATTTCTGTAAAAAAATAAATAAATAAAAAAAGAAGGGAAAATTTGAGTTGCAAGAAACATCAATAAAATATAAAATACTATTTCTGACTATGTAGGACCTATTATTTTTCATGTTTTTACAAGTATTAGCGTTGTCAATCTGAGATGCACATTGTTTATTTAATTTTACAGCTGTACAACATACTAGCTCCTGAAACAGTGTGAGCTATTTCGGGACCTTTGATTGTTCATACCTTTGCTGGGAAGAAAACTTAGAGATGGGACTTCTTTTAATTGAATCCCTGCACTAGGAGATGATGCCAGTTTCACAGTTTTTGTCCCTTTGGTTTAACAAACCAAACTCGACACGCACATAATTAACACATGTCTGTCTGCCACGGATGCACCGCAAAAAAAGTGAAGAACGCTTGCTGCTTATCAATGGCACTTTCAGCTGAGACAAACAGCAATGAGAAAGGCATTATCTTATGATTAGCAAATTAATTTCACCAACAGCAGCAGACGCCCACAAGTTAAGGCCCTGACACAGCAAGCTAATGGTTTGCAGTCAACGAGTGCTGGGCCATCGTTGAACATCTGTCTTGCACTAGTTGGACCCTGTCAGTGGCTTTTTTGATCCTATTAAATTGTTGTTGAGCAGTAGGCAAGAGAAGAAATGCAAAAGTGATGAAACTGGGCAAATGAAGAATTCAAGAGGATGCAAGGCTGTTCTTATTTACGTAATTTTACCTGAGCATTCCAATATGTGTAGATTTTTTTAAATAAAAAAATGGCCATCTCGAATGAAGAAAAGTATTTACTGGATTTATATGCAAAATGGTGAGCAAGAACCAATGTATATATATGGTTTATATCTGCAGTTAGTTTAACTTTTTGAATTATTAATATAGGCTATTGTTTGGAAGACAGTATTTGCTACTTAATAATTTGTAATTGTTACATTTTACACCTTGAGACTTTATCTCAGAATTGTAGATATAAACTCAAAGTCTAAATTGTGTAGTATAAATGCACACATTTTTTTTTTTTTCACATTTCCAAATTTTTTCATACAGTTTGCATTTGCTGTAATTCAAATTTAATGCAACATAGCCCAGACGCAAGTAGTCAGATTTTGTAGCCACTAGTTCTTGTTGTCATTTTGTTGTGTCATATCCTTAAGGCTGGATTGCATTCACACCAATTAAACTGTACCTCATTATATTATATTGTCATTTTAAAATGTCCTACATTTATGCATTTAGAGCATGCTTTTATCCAAAATTTCACTGTATGCATTTTATGTTCCTTTCATCAGTTATTGGGAATCAAACTACATGCTCTATACTCTTTGACCTACAGGTACATTAATAGCATAACATGGTTTAGAAAGCAGCTTTCACGCCAATCTGTCCACCCGAACTCTGGCATCATGTCCAAAATAAAGATATCCAACTAGAGATTTGTTTGAAGGGGGCAGTCGTCTCAAACTATGTGAGGTCTGTGGATATGAATCCATTCCATTCGAGTGTTTTATCATGGTGATTTGTAAATGGCGAGCATTACATGCTGCCCCGAGGCCAGATCATAATGTTTTCTCATTCAATATGAATCAACCACATACAGGCAACCTCTGATCATCACTCATGTCTCGAGAAACTCCCGACCAGGTTTGGCTATAGAGGCGATTCAGATGAGGTGGAAAAAAAGAAAATAAAAAGAGATGGAAAAAGTGAAAAGAAATGGTAAGAGTCTCAAACGCTGCATGACACAACATTTCAGGTGATTCCAGGGGCACACCGCTGCTGTTTTTTCAGAATATTCCTATTGATGAAAAACTTTCTACGGGGGCATCCTCTAGATATTCACACATCCATTAAGCACCATTAACCTCCCACACAGAGCACTGATAGCTAATGACATCTGTGATTTTCAGCGAGGCTCATTTCTAGCAGAGCACAGTGGTGCCCGAACACCACCCCTGGACAACTCTATAATGGTAGGAATGATGAATTGCGCTCTTGCCTTGAAATCAAGATAATGGATTTTACCCATGTACTCTTTTTTGACGGTTATCTGAATGTGAGTTGGAAGTGACTATACTGAATTTTATTACAAAGCAGACCATTTATGGAATAAGGACTGCTCGCATTAGTTAGCTAGTTAACTAGTTGTCCAGCAACCAACTAGTCAATTGGTAAGGCCAACTAATTTATCGAGGCTTTTTCCTGTATGTATGTATGTACATCTCTGTTTCACTATTTTTTGCAGTCCTATTAAGGCCAACAAGGACTCAAAATTAACTCCTTTTAATTTCCCTAATACATGCCAAAGAAAACATATTCATCTTTTAAATCTATAATAAAAATAATTTAAGTAATAATTAAAATGTATTAAAATTGTCTTTTCATCAAGTCCTCCTATGTTGCGACTCCTAAAATATGGCCATCTGTGATATCAAGATCGACAATTTTTCATGATCCATTTAAAAACTACATTATGTACGTATTGAGGGATTATTCAGCTTTCAAAGCTTACTTGGATACCTCCTCAGATTGCAAATAAATAAATCAATATATTGTTGGTTCTATGTCATGGAGACTAACTATCTCCACAACCTCCACAGCACTAAATCCACCTCTTTACTGCTCCACACCCACGCACACATATATTTTAGCAGCAGGTTAATGGAATCTTCAGTATTGAAGCTTCACCTCTTGCTGAGGCATTCTTCCCTCATCTCCCCTTCTGTCTCAATCGAGCAAGAGGTTGTGCATCTTAGCCCTGACATGGATATTGCTTGAGGCTAACGGTGGTTTCTCTGTCAGCCAAAGGCTCTGGCCCCCTGATGTTACCATTAAACAGCCTGGGTTGTTGGGTGACATGGAGGTGAGAAGGTGAAAGTGTGACATGACACCTCTCTGTATTACTTCAGTCGCTGAGCATTGGTCTCTGATCTCTAAGTAATGTGCTGCTGCCATTTGAGCTTGTGCCATGTCTGCTAACCTGCACCACAGAATGATTAGAGTTAGGTTGTAGCATTGCTACGGGAACTTGTTCCTTTACTAAATAAAGTAGCATTTAGTGTATGTTATTATTATTATTATTATTAATGTTTGTATGTATTTATTTATTTATCTTTGCTTATGTGGTTACCTAAATCTATCAGCGTGCAATTTCTCACAGAAATAGCAAAACAGTGCTGAAGGGATGACACATTTTTAATTTTTCTCATGGGAACTATTACTTTTAAAACTGCAAACTCCATTCTGATTGGCTGACTGTTGTGCAAAATTCTGAATTGAAGAGTTACCTTCTTTTAGACTAATGCATTTTAATTGAACAGGAAGGAAAGAAGCAAACTTTATTTAAACTTATAATTAAACTTATTATTTATTAAATAAATAAATAAAGCTTAACATTCAAACAAGCCAAGACAACATTCAAACTTGGCTAATTATAGGCAAAAATTATTCTGAATTTATTTGAATTGTTCCTTGAACAATTCATTTTAATACAAAAATAAACAAATACAGGAATTTAACTGGAATAAGAAAATGGCATAATAAATCCAAGGAACTTTCATGAGGTCTTACTGTGTTGTAATTTAAATTGGACATATGTGTCCCTGGACCACAAAACTAGTCATAAGGGTAATTCTTTTCAAAATGCTGATTTATACTTCATCTGAAAGCTTTCCATTGATGTATGGTCTGAAAGGATAGGACAATATTTGGCCGAGAATTATTATTTGAAAAACTGGAATCTGAGGGTGCAAAAAAAAATAAAAAATAAATAAATTTAAAATATTGAGAAAAGCGCCTTTAAAGTTGTCCAAATGAAGTTTTTAGCAATGCTAACGTTAAGTTTTAATATATTTACAGTAGGAAGCTTACAGAATATTTTCCTGGAACATGATCTTTACTTAATATCCTAATGTTTTTTTGCATAAAATAAAAATCTATTTTGACCCATACAATATATTTTTGGCTATTGGTACAAATATAACCCAGCATTTTAAGACTTAAAGTTTTGTGGCCCAGGGTCACGTATCGGTTATATTATTATGGCATTACTGGCTGTTGGTCAGGCAGCTTTTTTCTTTCTAACTGGTTGGTTTTTGGCTAGATGAACTATATTTGACCCTAAATTTCTCGAAATTGACATTTATACATCATCTGAAAGCTGAATAAATAAGCTTTCCTTTGATGTTGTCACGCTTGTCTACTGTAAGAAGTGAGGAAACGAGGGATTACAGACAGAACAGGCTTTAATAATCCACAGGAGGTAACACATAGCACAGCGTTGTTCAGAACCGACAAACACAGACAGCACAGACTGGGGCTAAATACACAGGATAATTGGGAACACACAGGTGTACGGTACGAATTTTTAAACTAAACAAGGACAGAAACCACACCAAATAAGGGAACACTAGAATGGAAACAGGCAAAACAGAACATATACAGCCCAGAATCCTGACAGATGTATGATTTGTTATGATATGATAATATTTGGCCAAGAAACAACTATTTGAAAATTTGAATCTGAGGGTGAAAAAAAAAAAATCACATTTAAAGTTTTCTAAATGATGTTCTTAGCAATGCATATTAATAATCAGAAATTAGGTTTTGATATATTTACGGTAGTAAATTTACAAAATATCTTCATGGAACATGATCTTTACTTAATATCCTAATGATTTTTAGCATAAAAGAAAAATAGATCATTTTGACCCATACAATGTTTTTTGGGTTATTGCTAGAAATATACACCAGAGACTTAAGACTGGTTTTGTGGTCCAGGGTCACATATTGCGGACCAGAGTCTATGCATTAATTAATCCATGCCCTTCTCCAAAAAGTATGTCGAGCTGTGCTGTCAAAACGCAGTTACAGTAGCGCTTTCACATTCTTTAAGTAAAGAACTACTTTACATATACCAACAGCAAGCCTTGCCAGGTCATGCAGGACTGATTTCTGAAGATTCATGGCTTGCTAAATGCCTCCAACCTCCCTCTCTCCTCCACCTGCTCTAGCAGTTCTCCTGCTTGTTTACTGACAGGGAAAAGGAGGGGGGCAGTTATTGGGGGAGCTGATGTGGCCGCCTTGCCAGCCAGGCAGGGAGACAGTGATGGATGGAGGCTGGCCGCCTCTCCTACTGCTCACTTGCTGACTGGGCCCCATGCTTTATTCATGAGATTTGGGGCAGGAAAGAGATGCCAAAAGGTTTAAGAATATATTAAGGAACTCTTTGAGATGTCAACCAAGTTGTCAGGTAGTGTTAAGTAAAGAGTCTCAAGAACTACATCCCTACACCCACATGCCGAGTGGAAGGATACGTAGCAAGTCAGTGTTTTTTTTTTTTTTTTTTTGCTTTCAGAGCCAGTTGGAAAACACCAGCTACCTACTGTCTGAGCATCTCATTGAATCTATTCCCTGCTAAGAAAATTACAAGGGAAATTAAATTTTCCCTGACGTTCCTTTGCTCGGAGCTAAATGCATTCAGCCTTTGATTTTAGTACAACCCAGGCGACCAGCATTTAAAGAAATACAAATTGGACTTCATCAAAAGAATCTAATTGTTTCAATTGTGTTCCATGTATTTGTGATTTAGATTCTGATAACTCTCCAAAGCAGATACATGAAATGTTTAAATTAAACCAAACACTCTATCCCTGTTTTTAAATAAATAAAAAGAGAGAGAGAGAGAAAAAAAATGTGGGTGAAGTGTGTCTCAAAGACAAAAGTGAAACATCTAATTAATGCGATAAATTATAATGCCTATTAAAAAGGAAGTAGGCTTTGAATTCCTGCACTTTACTTAAAAACTCAATTAACTATTAGCTGCACCACATGACATTTTACAACCCAAAGTAACCTTGTTAAACACAGATGAAACTGTATATTTCAAGAATTCCTGTACTAACATGTCTTTGTCACACCACAAACATTATTATTATTATTGTTTTTTAATTAGTAGTTAAAACTTAAATGAGTTTGTCAAAGTGTCAGCCGAGCAAGATTCAAACTCGCAGCCTTTTGCACTTAAAAGTCAGCACATAAAATCCTGTGCAAGTGGTGGGCTGAAACCCCCAAACCCTGACATCCTAGAATCGCCCCTTATCTAGAAAAACACTTTGGAAAATGTCTTGCCTTTCCCTATTCAAGTAGATAGAAGCATTATTACCTACACAGAAAATAGCTGCCCAGGGGCATTACAAAAATGGCCACCGAGTGAACCGACCTGGCTTTCAGCAACTTAAAGAGACACAGCACAGCTGCCTGCTGCTTTCCCACTTCCTGCTGTTTACAAAGGGAGTTATAAACCTCCAAAATCCCAACAGCTTCTAAAGTGTCATCTTTAGACCATGAATCACTTTGAAAGAGAACAGACAGGAAAATACGGTGCCTGCAGGTAAAAGCGCAACACTACAGCACTGACAGTTTTCCTGAAGCCAGGATTGTTTCCTTTGAATTGACTTCCACTATTTAAACATCATTGTCAGCTTGAAAAAGCACCCCCTGCAACCCAACCTCTTCTATTCACATAGCACAGAACATATTCTTTCAAAAACATAGGAAAGATGTGGTAAATGCCAGAGCGTGTAATAGGATATGCAACATGTTGGAATAACACAACAGGCAAGGAAACAGAGATGAAAAGTTGCTTTTATATCTTGCTCTGGGTGACATTAGGTGTTCTGTGATGTTTTTGTGAACATGTATCAAGCTGGCTGTGCTAGTGATGTTTGAGTTTGGGGCCTGAAGCTTTATGGGCTCCATGCATGAAGTGATGTGTGGCAGAGATAATGATCAAAATCTCTGAGAAAATAGATTGATTGTAAATGCAGGGGTGAAATGCAGTCATCCAAAACATGAAACAACTTGAATCAAAAGCATGAATCTGTAGGAGCGTGATACGACTCTATATCAGCATGGCTGTGATTCAGTCATAGGCACAATCAACACATTCTCAATCCTAACCAGTCATGTATATGTATGGATGCTTGGTCAGGACCACTTGGTTTCCAGTTTTTATGCATCGTGCAGGCTAGTCCGATAGACATTCAACATGCAAGGTAGTCCAATAGAACCGTGAACATCTGAATTAGATGGCATGAGAAATCTGTTGCCTCAGGCAACTTTCCCTTTGTCTGCTGTATGTGGGTCTTGGCTGCATTATATCCACAAAGGAATATGTTACAATAAATTAGACAAGCCACGACAGTGGGAAACCTTTGCTGTACATGTAAATGCACAAAAGGACATGGGAATTGTCATGAAACGGTATGCTGGGGTATAATTATATCAATCAATCAATCAATCAATCAATCAAAACACCACCCATGAACACAAATATTTTTTCCATAAGACATATGATATAACCGGTGGATATACATAGATTATACCAGGGGTTAACTGGTTAGCAGGTGCAGAAAGGTTTTCTCTCTATCTCTCTCTCCCCCTTAAAAAAAAAAAAAAAAAAAAAAAAAAAAAGATTAATAATCAGGTACATTGGCGGGAAAGTATTTATGGAAAGGTAAACACTCTTATAACTTTACCACTACTGATCCTGTCTATAGAAATGTATTAACCTCCTGCACACTAAATGGTGGACTAGAGGTCCTGACCAAGCATCCATACGTGATGAGGTGGGATTGATAATAAACTGGACAGCATGACTGACAACTGAGAAAACTTTCATGAGCAGAAGGAATGAATGTGACTCAGTTTACATTGGCAGGGCAGAATAAATCTTTAAATAGGCCAATTAAGACAAAATAGAAACAATTAAACCATGATAAAACATAAACAAATGTGTATATATATATATATATATATATATATATATATATATATATATATATATATATATATATATATATATATATATATATATGCTCAAGCTTTCATTATGTCTGAGGTTTAATTAATTCCTCTCACAATAATCCGTTTTAGCTGAAATAATCAAACTATTAAATAAAAAAATCTGACCCTGGGTGACAAAATCAGCTGAGATTTTTGAACAAAATGTCCCCTGAAAAAAAAAAAAAAAAAAAAAAAAAAAAACCTTAAGAAAAAAAAAGATGAAAGAGAAAAAGAGAAAGTCACTTTTTGTCTGCTTCTTGTCAGAACAAGACCAGACATGTGCCAAGTTTCACACAGTGGGATTCAAGTAACGCTGAAAACAGACTTCTGCTGCTCTAGCTGCTGAATAAAGCTGTCATTGTTTTGGTGAACAGTTCAGCCACAAAAAATTCTGTTATCCGCATGTTGCACTATATATATATATATATATATATATATATATATATATATTAGGGGTGTAACGATACGCGTATTCGTATTGAACCGTTCGGTACGACGCTTTCGGTTCGGTACGCGGTACGCATTATGTATACCGAACGGTTCGTTGGAGTAATTAATTATATTTGGAAAAAAAAAAAAAAAAAGAGAGAGATAGAAATATAATGATATGCGTTCAACAAGGTAGCCCAATAACCCAAACAACGTAACAGGCAACGCCCCTGACACTCCCGAAGAAGAAAAAAACACCATCTTATATGTTTATGTTAGGCTACTCAGCAGGCGCTCGCTCACTCAGTACGCGCTGAAGGCTCGTTGCAAAATAGCCAATGAGTTTAACAGACTAGAAATGAGAAGATCCCCCAATAACCAACAGGTCTGGTGTTTGGGTGCACTTTGGATTCCCTTTAAGCTATAATGGTGATGGCAAGAGAGTGGTGGATAAAAAAACAACGGTATGTCGCATCTGCAACATGACAGGGTACACCAGCGGGAATACAAAAAAAAAAAAAAAAAAAAAAAAAAACACCAGCGGGAATATCTGGGATATATGCGTCAGTACTATCTGGGAAAAGACGAAAAAAAGGAGAAACATGCACGCAGCAAACTATCCCTGCAGCATTTAGACACTATAGCTTACAGGGAATCCAACCCAAACACCAGACCTGTTGGTTATTTTAGGATCTTATATTTCTGGTCTGTTAAATGCATTAGACATTTTGCAACGAGCCTTCAGCGCGTGCTGAGTGAGCGAGCGCCTTAGGGGCCGTTCACATATCGCTCCTAAAAACGCGTGGAAAACGCTAAGCACGTCTTTCTCCTCCTTTCCAAAGCGCTCGGGCAGAAGCGCTCATGAGGCGTCTGTCTTTGCTAAGCAACAATGACGTGCTCTCTCCATGAGACGCGGAAATTTCAGCGAAGGATAAATGGATTTGCAGCTCTAAAAATCGCTTGCAGTAGCTCTGCTACTAAATTTATTTCAAAATTGCAATCCATATACAACTATGATCAGCTGTTCCTTCATCTTGGCTGAGCTCTCAACGTTGTTACGGGAAAGGATGAAGCTGATTGGTTAGTTCTTGTCACATGACCTGCGGTGCGCCTGCGGCATTCTGAAAAGTTGAGATGTTTTTACATTTTGCTGTATCTAAAACGTATCGAACCGAACCGAACCGAACCGTGACATCAGTGTATCGTATCGAACCGAACCGTGAATTTTGTGAACCGTTACACCCCTAATATATATATATATATATATATATATATATATATATATATATATATATATATATATATTCAGTATACTGTGTATGTTTATGTGTGTGTGTGTGTGTGTGTGTGTGTGTGTGTGTGTGTGTGTGTGCGTGCAGAATGTTTGCACTGCTCCTTTCTGTGCTAAAGCAGACAATGACCCGGAGCTGTAACAAACGCACATAAAACATACAGTCCATATAACTGGTGCACCACATTTCCAAATCTTCAGTTTAGCATGAGCAACGGCGTGTAACAGTTTCTGAAAAAGACCTTTGTATTTCTGGGTATTTAAACTGTGCTTCCAGACAGACAAAGTGTGAATAAATAGTCTCTGTATTAAATTGTTTTACTGACACTGACTCCCATGACCAAGAGCACGTCAAAAATGTTTCAGTGTAAGATTAAACATATTGATGACACAGTGCTCTGAAATGATTACGACTGATCACAGCAGTCTTCAGTCAAATATTTTGTATGCTCACTGCAAAACTATTTAACTGACTAGTTTCCTTGCTGTGCTTCTTTCCTGTCTCAAATCACAGTGTGGCCTCTTTCTTCAGAAAATAAACATTACAATTAAATATGTTTAATATATATATATATATATATATATATATATATATATATATATATATATATATATATATATATAGATAGATAGATATATATATATATATATATATATATATATATATATATATATATATATATATATATATATATATACACAATTATGTTTGTAAACTAGTAACCACGATAATGGATTCTGTTGGTGAAATTTTGCTAATTTAATGGGTAATCAAATGACAAAGGGCACTGTAGCAAAAATTCAATACCTGCAATTTTCTTTAAAAATTATTTTTTGTGTGAATACACAACACTTTAACAGTACTGATCTCAGGAGGGAAATTCAGAGGGATTGGTATTCTTATTTTAGAGTTTAATTGGGCATTATTCAGGTTCTTGCACTTGCAAGGTATCACAGCAGCTCAGAAATAAGCAGCGTTTACAGCGTTTGTTTAACACAATTCAAATGGGAAAAACTGGAACGGTTGTAGTGCATATCCTTTTTGCTTCCCCGCATAATACAAGTTTCTATTTGTGGCATCTAACTGAGAAGATCTTTGAGTTTACCGGCTCACACTCGAGAGAGAGGTGATTATAACGCTATATCGATTATATCGTTCAGAGGCCTCTGAGAAACACATCTGGGGCACTTATGTGAAAACCTGCATCATTGGTTTGTCATTAATTGAATGACTAATAACAAGATTAGGCAGACTCTATTAGGAAACGGAGCACACATGTTGCTTCTAATTACTAATTTAATATCATTTTCCAAGCCACAGTGACGTTGGCCTTGGCTTTCCTGGATGACAAATCACCTTGCATTACTTTATGTCTCCCCATGGTTTTTGAGTACCTCTCATTTTTCTTCCACTTTTCTACAAGGATAAATGAAAATAAGTGTTTCTGAAGTTCTGTTTCCTTGGTCTTACACACAAAGACTTCAGCAATGAGAGATGGTGGTATTCAACCTGTTCTGTAAGAAAAGCTATTATATTTGATCCAACATGCAGGAGAATAGAAAAATGAACTTTCTTTGAATCTCCATAAAAACACGTTAGACCAAGAATACTCCCAAATTTGTCTGTCCCAACTCTTCTAACAGAGTACAAACAGTTTCATATTTAGTGATGCGTGCTCCCAGCAAGCATTGCAGCATGAATTAATCATATGGTTAGTGTTATTTTAAGCTGTTTTTGCTGTTTTGTCATCTTTGTTTGTGTGGATGTTAATAGATTATCTTTGGTATCACTTTAGGGAACAATTCTCATTAATGAGTAGTTGCTTATTAGCATGCATGCTACTAGCATACTTATTATTATTATTATTATTTTATTTTTTTAAGGAGATTTTTGAGGCAAAGTTTGTAGGCAATAGTTAGATGAAGAATGGATGCTGAATCTGATGCAGGTAATTTGCAGAACTGTTACCATTCAAATGAAATCAGTATCATCAAACTCCATCTTTCCAGTGGAGGAAACACAGAGGCTGCATCTTAAGTGACATTAGGTGTATTTACACAGACTGCTTGATGAAGCTGAGGTGCCATACATACATTTACACTGCAACATTTCAAATGCATAGAGAATTTTTTAAATATTTTTTTGGGAAAAATTGCAATAATAGTTTTAAATATGAAACCAATCCAGTAGGTGGGGGCAAATGACCCTAAATATGTCCTTCATTCAACAGATTCTAGCAAATGGTTGATTCATTCAGAAACAAGGCAAGTGACTACTGTCTTTATGAATAGGTTACTGAATCATTGAGTCACTTGATTCATTCAAAAACGTCGATGCATTTAGTAACAAAACACAGTTTTGTCAAACAGTCAATATTGTGTTTAAAATGTAAGTCACTTAACTTCTTTTTATTGAATAACTATTGTATGAAAATATAGCAATTATGTTGAAATGTTGCATACCTAAATCATATTTTTTTGCTACTGATAGAATGCATCCATAATTTTCTATAATGATGTGTGTGCTGCCTCGCTCATTTGTTTTGATTTCTGCACGAGTCTATGTCTCGCACTCACTCAGGCTGCACAAGCCTCATCAGGCACGACATAAATACATGGTCACACGCCGTAAGTGTGACGTAAAAACAGACTGACCAGCCGGTCACTGGTCTGGGCCGGTCATGCAGAAAAACGGCTTATTATGGTCCCTGGTTGGTCACAGCATCTCTACTTAGTATTATTATTAAAAACTATTATTATGTCAATTATTATTTATTGAATACTAATATTTAATAATATATAATAAACAACAACAGCCATCACACAATTTGCTAGGTTGCAAGGCAATTCAGTCAAAAAGTAAAGGCAATGTTTCAATATACAGCACTGAAGTTAATCAAATAAAAATAAAAGTATTTGTTCTGGAACAAATAATAGGTTATATGAGACCACAGATCTCCTAAACTGGAACAACTCATTTTGTGCTTAATGCACTTTAATTGTGTGGAAGTAGTGCTGAGGTACAACTAAAAAGTACATTTTAGATTTCTGCCTGAAATATTACAAGTATACTTCAGTTACACCTTAAATATCTCACATTTAAGGATGATATTATACAGAGATACAATCCTTATTAATAGTGATATTAAAACACATTTAGGCATGATAATAAGAACAGTGCATTTCTGTTAAAGAAATACTAAAAATAAAGTTACATTTTTATTAGTAAGTCACATTATGTCAGTTAATATGTATCTTAAGCATACTTAGTAAATTGACATTTTAAATTTTTAGTATGAAATAAATAAATCTATTTAATAAATAAATATAAATAAATGTATTTTTTTTGTTTGAGTTTGATAAAAGCAATGAGCCCCTTGAAGCTGTGGCTTACAGTGAATTTATAAGAGGTAATGGGGTTTTATGCACTGTTTTTTTTTTTATATAAAGAATACTCTATTTCCAACAATGCAGTATTTTCTTCTGAAAATAAATTAAAAGAAAAATAATATGTTGCCATGGCTACACCATGATATATCAACCACAGCTGAATGTATTGCTATTTATGCTGTCACATTTTGTATTTGGCAAACGTAAATGTTCAGAATGGCTAAACAATGAGTACGATTATGAAAACTTAAGGTGAGCATATCCAAACATCTAAAGGTTTCCATGTGTATTTTTTATTTTTTTTTTCTTACAATGCTTAGGGTGAGGCCAGAGATGAAGATCCAACATGTTGTTTTTTTTTTTTTTTTTGGCTCCAATATGTTAAAAGAGAAGGGTGTATGCGTATGGAGGGTGGAAGGTTGGGGATGTAGAGAGACTGAACAACAAACACCTTTGGCAAGCGAAGTAGAGAGTTAGTGTGGCGTGCATGCAATCCATCTGGGGAATGGTGGAGCTTTAAAAGACGCCGTTCAGTGGTTGAGAGCGTTCCTGGGCTTCAGGCTGCCTCCATCCTGTTTATGATTTCACAAGCATGGAACTCATTACACATCCTCTATGCGCTCTGATCCATGCTCAGTGCTCCAAAACTCTGCTAGAATCCCCGGAAAGAAGGCAATTTGTTTTCCACACAGGGATGGGAGGGTGTTGCTTCCTCTTTCTGTTTACACTCGCTGAACACGCTGAAAAGTACCTGACATCATCGCAATCACAGCCGCAAAATTTGATCAGTGTCAAATGCCTGGTGATAACTGTCTAAGTGTAATGCAAAGTCAGCAGAGAGATTAGTAAAATAAGTAAAACACTGATCAACAGGGAAACAGATGAGCATCTCAAAAATATTCTTATTTAGCATTAAAAACATCCTTCCTTATCTACCTACCTACCTCAAGCTCTCAACAAATTAATTGCATAGGGATGTAAAGCACGCTTTGGTGTTGTCTGCTCACTGAATCATCTTTAAATTTTCATCACACAAGATGAAACACTGGCTGCGTTTGACTTTAATAGAGTCTCTTTTATGCAACTTTTAACATAGTTGTTGTCTGTTTAACTATGAGGTAGGCTAAAACCATCACACAAAAATAGCAGTTCTGTCATGATTTACTCAACCTACAACCTGCTTGCAACCTTTCTTTGGTAGCACTTTATTTTACAGTCCTGTTCCCCATGTACATACTATGTACTTATTATAGTAATTACAATAACTATTTAATAACTAGGTACTAACCCTAAACCTACCCCTAAACCTAACCCTACTCCATGTAGTTACCTTGTATTACCAGAACTTTCTTAGATAAATACACTGTAAGTACACTATAAGTACATGTAAGTACACGCACTGTAAAATAAAGTGCAACCCTTTTTTTATGGCAGTGTTCTCAAATTTTGGGGGCCAGGGATCTGTTAAAGGGGACAATATTTAGGGAGGACCTTATATAATTAGTTATAATTAATTATAATTAGTTATGATTAATTTATTAATGATGTTTTTTTTTGGATTTATGAATAAGTTCCTATTTGTTATCAAAAACAGAAGTAATCAAATGAAGGCATAAAGTGTTAACAATCTATCTATCTATCTATCTATCTATCTATCTATCTATCTATCTATCTATCTATCTATCTATCTATCTATCTATCTATCTATCTGTCTGTTTTTTTATTTAATTCATAACCATTGTAAGTTTACTCCTTACCAGTAGATGGAGCACACAAGTTTCTGTACGAAATAAGAAATTAAAACATTTTAATCCAACCCCGCAGTGAGATGGGTTGAGACACTTAGCAGGGTTTGGAAAGGAGAAAAAGAAGTGCCTTTTCCCCTTTTTTGCCAGTTTCTCTCTTCATTGACCTGTGAGAAGAAACTCATCGCATAACCCATAAAAACAAATGCAGCCAGGCCTGTATCAGCAGTCCACATAACTGTATTACTTACATCCAGGAAAAAATGATGTGATATGTTCCTCAGCAAAAGCAATGCTGTGTGATTCCAACTGCTGACAATGCACAGTGATAAAAGCTTTCAGGTCCCTGATCAGTAACTGTATAGCATCACTACAAACCTGGATTTCAAAAACACCCCAACTTGTGTCGCATTTCAGCAAAGCAGGATAGGCTCAGAAAAAGAAATAAATTACTAAATGACACCCTTGCATTCAAAAAGTGGGACTGATATTATCTAAGCACTTTAATCATTTACAAAACACTGATTTTAAACGCCACCTGCTCCAGCCTGAAGAGCTTCAAACACTTAATAAATCCACTCACACACATACTGTAGCCACATCACAGCTGCAAATGCTATTGTACAGTTATGTTTACAATCCCAGATATAAATAAATTCTTAAGTGCGGACTTGGCTTCAGATGGTGTTATTTGGATTTGTGTCTATCAAATAGAAAATGGTACTGTGCAATTTCCATGTTTCAATTACTTAACTGAATATTACTTTAATATGAAGGCATACTCATGGAAAATACAGATCAGAGTGTGAAAAATGCACTGATGCATGATATACAATATGTGTAAGGTGATCAATAGATATCAATCTATACATTAAAGTTTAAATGTAATATTACCATCCGATACCATGATTGTGCACCAAAGTGTTGGACCTTGAAATAAAGTCTGAGAAAAAAAAAAAAAAAGTAGAGTTGAGAATAAATGATGGGTCTTTTAAATTATTTTCTGTTGTTCATGCAGCACACAGAATGGTGATATCTGACTTTGTGGTATATTGTTATGCAGGGAAGACAGCTTCATAAGAACTGGTATGATATGGATCTTGGTCTGTCTAGTCTAGTTTGATATTATACAAATTAGAACCTCTTGTCATGCCGAGGGAATAAAATTAGCTCCTCTGAAGGCGGAGTGGGGTTTACATATGGTCTATGACAACACCTTTTGATAGAATATACTGCAAGACAATACTCTCTTAGCTCTAAGGTCAAGCACACATATTATGAAAGCAATCTTTCTAGTCCAGTTGATGGAAATGCGTGAAGCTATGTTTCATCATGGTTACATTTCTATATGATGTAAAGGCAATTGGCACTGTTATTACACCAGTTCTTTTCAAAAGCTCTGCATCAATTTAAACTGCACTGGAGCTGTACTGTTTTGAGCTTACTAAATTTACTACAAAATATCTATATTATGAAAGAATTAAGTCATAGAGACAAGCAGATGAAAATAGGGTATAAAAAAGGATGGAAGGAAAGTCATTGAAAAGAAAAAGGGTTGTAGGGAAGGAAGGACACTGAAAAGGGATGTACGGTGCAGTAAGGAAAGAAAGACATGCACTGAAGAAAGGAGAGAAGAAAATACATCATAAAGGAAAGATCAAAGGGATAGAAGACAGAGAGGATGGCTGAAAGAAAGGATGTGGGAGTGAAAGAAAGAACATTGGAAGGAGGGATTTAGGGAAGGACATTGAAATTAGAGATAGACAAAATTTGATTATACAGAAAAGAAATAAGGACACTGATGGATGGAAGAAAGAATGGGAGAAAGGACACTGTAATGAAGGAAACAAGAAAGGAAACCAGACGAAAGTTTGAAAAAAAGGCATTGGGATATAGGGAGTATATAAGTAATGATGAAAGGCATTATAAAAGGCAGGAAGAAAGGACATTAAAAGAAAGCAGGGAATGGCAGTGAAAAGGAAGAAATGATATAAGGAAAATGCTGAAATAAAGAAACAACATTATAAGTGCATGGAAATACATTTGAAAGGAAAAGCGGAAGGACAGTCACTAAACATACAATGGGGAGGAGGGAAAATATATAACACATATAACTCCCACAGTGCACCCTAGTTGTTTTTGTGAACTCAAAATTGGCCTTCCAACTTCTTGTTTCACTGCCGTAAAGGATCCACTGCAGTTCCGGCTGATGGCTTTCTCGACAGCTCTTCCTGTCTTGTCATTGTCAGGGGACAAAAAGGCAAAGAGGTGGTGATCATGACTCCCTGTTTTAATTATCCCTCCCTTGAGCACTTCCTCACATGGCATCACTGGCAGAGTAAACAGCTAGCTGTCAACATGGAGTAAAATATTAGCACAACTTGCCCCAGGCTACTGTTTCATTCTCACCACGCGAGTAACCATGATAAATGCAACCATTAGGACGTTAATAGAACGTTCGGAGCGCTTTCCATCTCCATAAGATAATTGACCTGGTCTGCAATGCAAAGGTCAGACGGAATCAATGCATGAATGCATTATTAATCAGAGTCCTCAGTTTGTTTAAAAAGGATCAAATGACCTTTATGCAACATCGAATTGATCATCACAGTATGAGCTGCCCCGTGAGAATAAATAGACCTCAAACTACAGTATGAACCCTGCGGGATAAATGATCACTGGCCTCTGACCTCCAAACGTTTAACCACCGAATAACCAGAATCCCATCAGAGTGGAAGTTTAGCACATGTCCACCATAAAAAAATTCTGCTCCTGGAGCAGAGGTGTCCAAACATGTTCCTAGAGGGCAACTGCTACGCAGAGTTTAGCTCCAACACTAATTAGACACATCTGAACCAGCTTATCAAGGACACTATAAACTTATGGGCAAATGTGGTTGAGCTAGTTACAGTAAAAATCTGCAGAAAGATGGCCTTCCAGAAGCAGGATTGGACAACCCTGTCCTGAAGGGTCAAGGTCAAGGATGTCAAAGCCTGCTCCTTGATGACCACTTTCTGGGCATAGTTCAGGTCCAACTTTACTTAAACATAACTGAAACAATGAATCAAGAACTTCAGAATTACTAGGTGCATCTAAATGCTACAATGCATTAAGGCACATCCGAATCCTGTGAACGTGTAACTTGCTGTCTACTGAGATATTTTCATCTGGTTAGGGTTAGGGTAAGGTTCCTGCTAAATTTTGGTGCACCCTCATTTAAACATCTGAACCAGCTTATCAAGATCTTCAGGAGTACTGTAAACTTCTTATCAGGTCGGTTGGAGCTAGACTCTGCAGGAACATGAATCTGCAGTAGTGGGATTTGACACCCCAAGAGGGTGGAGAGATTTTGTAATGTTATGAAATATGGTGGTGGTTGTTGGTGTAGTGGTTAAACTTCAACACTGGAAACTGATTTAATTGATTCAGGTCATGTAGGAACGGGAAATGCTTGCTATAATGAAATATATATTTTATTATTTATATACCATTAATAAGTGCATGGAATAAGGAAGGGCAACTGGACCTTTTGTCACAGGCTTGTGTAGAATCCCAGAACGCAACTCAACTGGGGAGTCCATGGTGGTGCTGTACCAGGCCCAATAACTGCTTAAAGCGGCTTTGCGGCTAGCTTCTAATATATATTCCTACTTGAAGCAGAATCCATTTGTATTAGCTAGCAAATCATGCAAGTTCCCCTATCTACACTTCCACTAGTAGTCATCTACACTAATTTGTGTAACCAAAACTCTGCTCAGCCAACATTTGTTGTTGTTTAATGCATCTTAAATTGCCAACGCTTACTCAAAATGAATGAGTAAAGGTCACTCTGTTTCTGCAAAAAAAAAAAAAAAAAAAAAAAAAAAACACTGAGTGTGACTGCTACAACATTAAAATGCAGTTGCTGCAGTGGCTGTTTGGGGAACTTGTGGGTGTGAATAGCCGCCTCGACTCGTGAAATAGATTAAAGCTCAGCAGTGCCCTGTCTTTCGCCCTTGACCTTTTCCTGCTGGAGAATCATTCCTGACTTCACTTTACACCTCTAGTGAAAGCAATCTGGATTTAGGCATGAAATCTATAAGGTAGGTCAAATCCGTAAGTTACTTTCTCATGGATAATTATTTAAGTGCAAATTTTTGTTTGTTTATATACGCTGAATTTGAAAATGGTTTCAAAAGGTTTTTATCACATCCCACTGCTTTGACCAGCCACCGCAGCAATGTTCCATTAGGAAATGATCCTTTGCAACCCAAGTGTCATATTTGGTAAACATAAGAGATTTGGCGAAAGACCTATCCCAAATTCAACAGGTCTGAATGCATTATGCTCTGCACATAAATTCAAGGGGAAAATCAGAAGTAGTTTTTCTTGTAAGGCGTGTGTAAGCTCTATCTGAAAATCCCCTTTCAATCTTTCATTTCAAACCAAATCAGCCACGGAAGCACAAACAAGAGAATAACACAATAATGCAATGCATGGTGTTGTCTCAAACTAAAGGAGGAAATGGCTCAGAATCCCGGCCACCATCTGAAGATCAGCCCGTATCCCACATCACACTGGCGCAAAGCAACAAATGCTCCCCACTAGCTTTCTATCTGAATGAAAATCAGCCATCTCCTTTTATTGCAAAGGCGCCCTCAGGGACATGTGAATGTTAGTGTTTTCATTTGAGTGCTTTCCTCCGTAGGGTGTTTTTTTCTCTCTCTCTCTCTTTCTCTCTCTGCCTGTTGCAGCTGTCTCTCATACACGATGAAATTCTGATTCTGAATAATAGCAAGTGTGATGAATGCAAATTCCAGGATGTGGGATCATTGCAAGAGATTCCACAGTATTCCTAGGACACTAATTAAATAAGTACATTTTTGATATTGACATTGTGGTATCAATTTAGTATAGGAAGCTGTTCTCACTATTAACTATTTTCTCATTACCATGCCTATTATTAGCATATTGGCTACATGACCATACTCTATATCCCTTATCCCACTCAGTACTTAAATGTAACAACTTCCTGACTTACTATTAATAAACAGAAATTAGGAGTTTATTGAAGCAAATGTTGTAGTAAATGGTTTTGTAGTAGAGTAATAGTTTTTTTTCAATGTTTATGATGATATTTGTAATGTGTAGCAAACAAGACTTTTGACCATTTTTCGGTAAGTAATAATAATAATAATAATAATAATAATAATAACAATATTTATGTATATATAAAAATTAAAAACGAAAGAACCCTAATTCATTTATATACATTAAAATAACTATGTGTGACAGTACAAATCAATATTGATCCACTGTATTAATGAGGGATCATGCCGAATACATTAATTATTCCGTGGTGCACAGAATACAAACAGAATATGATATGAACATACAGTGTGTCCTGTACATCTTCTATGATATGTGGCACCCTTTACATTCTACTGAGGGGCCGAATAAATTGCAATGTCAGAGATAATTCACTTTGCAAAGCTCGTTCTATTTATTAATACATGACATAAGCAATGCAGAGAAATTAGCCCCGCAGAGTCTTCTAACCTCTGTTAAACTACATGTAGATAAGTATTGAGCTATTTTTGTTCAAAATGTAGACTAACTGCATTTTTATTATTAACATTTTGGATAAGTAAACAACTACCTAAAGAAAACAAAATCAATAGATATATGCATTTTACATCAGTTGTATAGACTGTCTATGCAGTCAGTTTTAGTTCCATTATGATGGCGGTTTGGCATTAGAGAGGCCAGTCTCTGCACTACACGAGAAAATATTCCAGAACCATACACATTACTGATGGATAAATCTCTTTGATGTATGGCTGGAACTCTCCCCTGACCTGCTTTAGTTTTCACGTTTTGAAAGATTCTGAATTTATCCCTTCAGCGCACAATTGCCGGCCAGCAGAAGCCGACTAATGAAAAATGTGCTTAAGGTTCAGCGGCGACAGAGTCGGCTGCGCCAGGTGGGGCAGATATAAACCAGCTTGCGTGCGTGTCCGGCACCTATTTATGGAAAATAAATGAGTTTGACACCGTCCTCCAGCCAAATCATACGTTCTTTCACAAAGTCCTCTTAAGGAGCCACATGGAGAGCCGCTCGAAGTGGAACAAACCGGAAATGCGCAGCCATCTGTGCAGAAACCCAAAGGCTCTCAAGTGATAAATGAATCAGTGGTATAAGCCAGGTCCAGACCATATTCTCAGTCTCTGCGTGCCTCGGATACATAGAAGCACGAAATTACCCGCCGTCTGCGTACACACTTCTCGAGAGTCTCCCGAGGCAAATCACAGATGATATTTCACTGTAAGCGTATTCCACAGCCTGAGACCTCATGGCATCGTGATGCAGGAGGTCTCCATGGCCCGCGGCGAGAACTCCAGTCCATACTTCATGCAGAGAAGCATCTTACATACTCCGCATCCTGGCAACTGCTGAAATGAATGAACGCATGTGGGGAATTACAGCAGAGGAGTCGCACTCTGCAGCGCTCGACCGGCGGAATCAATTTTCAGATTGCCTTGTCCACTTTATTGAGGCCCCAGGCTTCCTCGCGTTTTAGTCAAGTCACACCCTGATTGAGTAATCCTTCATTTTTTTCTCCCTCTCTCTCGTGGCCTCCTGCTCGAAAACAGGTGAAGCTTATCTCACAAGTGACCTTTACTCATTTTCAAACTAACACATGCGTTAGAAGGTCTGAGTGTTTTGGAGGTTTGAACTCAGTAGCTACTGTTCATGCTGTGGAGGTTGTTCCTGTTTTACTTCAGGGGTCTCCAACCCTGCTCCTGGAGAGCTAAAGTCCTTCAGATTTCAGCTCCAACTCCAATCAAACACACTTGAACCAGCTAGGTGTGCTGGAGCAGGGTTGGATCTATAGTGTGCAGGACGGTACTGTATTCCAAAGAGAAAAAGAAAAAGGCAAGCAGGTTTGGAATTCATTTTCCGGTTGCACTTTATCTTACAGTACGTGTGCTTACATGTACATATAGTGTACTTCCAGTGTATTTATCAAAGAAAGTTCTGGTAATACAAGGTAACTATATGGGGTAGGGTTAGGTTTAGTACCTAGTTATTACATAGTTATTGTAATTGCTATGCTATAATAAGTACATAGTATGTACATGGGGAACAGGACTGTAAAATAAAGTGCTACCCATTTTCCTTTGTAATACAGAAAGTTTGCAGAAAAGTAGAATTTAGTCATCATTTACTCACCTTTTTGCCATTCCAAACTACTTTTCTATATTTTCTTTAATCTACAAAACACAAAAGGTGATATTTGAAAATTGTTTCAGGTTTTTTTTTTTTTTTCTAGAAAGTAAAAGTCTTTGGGGTTCATTAGTTCTGAGCTCTAAAAATTAACATATATAAGTAATCGGTACAAATTGTACAGACCGGGGATTGTTGTACCACAGGTCAGTTGTAACACTTCCAATTTCTCAAATAAGGAACAGCTTACAAATCACCCAATTAACTTCACACATTCTCAGTTTAGTCCTTTATGAACATATGGCAGAAGAACACATTTTGAGGTAAAAAAGTAACATTTATACTTATTTTTTTTATATTATTATTACAATTTGTGTGATGGTCCCTGCTTTGTAGTTGATTTCATCAAAGGTAAATTGTGTTTATTCTGTGTCTGTGTATATATTTTCATGCAGGCTGTCAGTGTAAATTCTGACACAAAATTTTAATTTAGTTTTAGTCTTAGTCTTTTGACTATAATTATTTTTAATTTTAATCAAGTTTTAGTCATCTAATTTGTTTTCATTTGAGTCTTATTTTAGTCGACTATAATTGCTTGGCATTTTAGTCAACTAAAATAAGACTAAAATCAATAACCGATTTACTAGACAATTATTTACTGCTGGTATAGGAAACAAACTTAACCAAAATATATAAAACACAAATTCAACTTTATTACAACACAACTGTGTCTTTATTTCAATTCAAAAGCTTTTATGCAGCAACAAACACTGTCATGATAATGTAAACCATAACTAGCTGCCAATTGACCATCAATAAAAGAAAAATAAAGTTAGGTCCAGGACCTTAAAGCTTACAGCTGAGCTGAACAATAAGTGCAAACATTTTTAATTTAAAGTAAATATTTAATAAGTTGGCAGATAGGTGGATCAAAAAGTAACACGATTTTATAAGGTATTCATTTGTCTAGCAATATTGTATGTTTTAAATACCACAATATTGCTAGATTAGTATGTATAATGATAGGGTGTGAATGTTTCACATGACTAATCTAGAAATATTTGTGATATTGTCAACAAGTACAATATTATAAAATATACAAACATTAGAATTAATCAAATGTATGTAGCATAATATTACGTATTAGTATGGTGCTCTCATCTAACTTGAAGAAGGGGCTATTTTACAGTACTTTTCAGTTCGTAATATTTGATGCTACAACATATATGCACTGCAGTCTTCCAATTTTACTTAGCTCAATAAACAAAAGAACATCGTTGTGAATTTACCTTTGAGAAAATGTCAGAGTGGCTCGTCTGTAAATGTCTTTAAAAATTGGTTGTGTTCTTGCCACGAATGATCGCTCCGCATGCTTCACACTGTTTTGTTTTGTTCGTCGTCACACTTGAAGTGAGCCCACAAGTCTCCCCTTCTTTTTTTCCCAGCTGTGGAATTTTGTCGCTCTTTTAGACATCTCCTCTTCGAATGCCGTCTTCCCGGGAGCTCAGTCAAAAACTGAATACCTTCGCTTCACGTGTCAATAAGTCATTCTCTGATTGGTTCTCTTCTCTCATACAGTCTCGCCTGTTACGTTTTGCCGGTTCTTTTGTTCATTCCTCGCATCTCTGCTGATTAGATTTTCGTCACTTTTTATTTTCGTCTCGTCCTTTATTCGTTGACGATAATGTCAATCAATTTAGTCATAGTTTTAGTCTCAATCAGTGACTTCTTTTTTAGTTTTCGTTTTGTTTTCGTCTGCAAAAATATATTCGTGACAAAAATAATGACGAAAATATTTAGTCAACGAAATTAACACTGCAGGCTGTTAATGTTTTGACTGTTAGCTGTAAGGTGAGGTAGGTCATGGCTACACGACTGAGTTAGACTCTGGGTTAGTTATAACTTTGATGAAACATGTTATAACTTAATCCAAACTCTTTTTTTTTCTTCTTCTTCTTTTTTTTATTCAGTATGCCTAGGTCTTGGAAGATAAAGAGAAACTGAGGGTGTCTCTAAATGTTCAAGTGTTCAAGTTAAATTGTATTATTGACAATTGCTGTCTGACATTAACAAACATGCTTAAACACACACACACACACATGCACGTTATTCAGTTTTATTATCATGATGCTAATGTTACACACACAGACACCCACACACATACACACGTTTGTGAAGATATTGCATAGATTGCCACTGATTGTATATCAGGTCAATGATATTGTATCAGCTAACCCAACCCCTACCCCTAAACTATGGAGGCCCAGTAGTGCATTACACAACAAAATCTCCACAACACAATAAAAACAAGCCACAAACACAACACAATAAAAATAATCTGCAACACAACGGAATTAGCACAACAAAATGGAAACAAGACGCAATGCAACGGAATTAGCACAACACAGTGCACTGTAAAAAGTTTAACTATTATTTACTCAATTTTTTTGGTGAAACATTTTTACACTCAAAAAAATTGAGTAAATTTTAAAGCTGTGAAATCAATGAAATATACTGTTTAAATTGAGTAATTGTCAGTAAAAAAATTAAGTAAATCTGAATAACTGAATTACTTTATATGAGAAATAAAATTAATTAGATATAATCAAAATTATAAAACACCACAACTGTAATTCTATGTAAAATAAACAAAAAATATTGAGTAGATATAATTGAAATATTGGATGAAATTTAACCAAAAAAATGTGCTACGTTTACTACATGTTAAAGTGAATTTAACTTAATATTGGACTATAAATTATCAAAATGTTGCATTCACTTTTTTTTTTTACACCATTTACCCTTTATAATTAATATAATAAAACCAAATAAAGAAAGAAACACATTTTTTTATTGAAAATTTATTTGTCAATTAAACATAAGACAAAGTCTAAAATCAACCTTTGAAACATCTTATCCATTTTAATATTCCAGTAAATTGCAAAAATTAAAACTGTAAAGTAGCCATAAGGGAAATGATTAAACCTTATGAAACATTTCATCCATCTTAGTATTCAAGTAGATTACATGTAAAATACGATAAGACATACATAAGAGAAATGACATCTTACTTTGTTCCTGGTGCATACCAGCCATTTGCAGTCACACTCAACATTAAACCATAAAAAAAATAAAAGCAACACTTACATCAATATTAAAGGGATAGTTCACCCAAAAAGATGATGTTGTCATAATGTACTGCCCCCCCCCCCCCCCCCCCCCCCCCCCCCCCGGGTTGTCCCAAATCTGTACGAATTTCTTTCTTGTGTTGAACACAAAATATATTTTAATGAATGTTGGTTAACAGATAGTTGAAAGTTGCCATTGACTTCCATGGTAGAAAAAAAAAAAAAGTATACTATGCAAAGTCAATGGCAACCTTTAACTGCGTTAACAAACACTCTTTAATACTTGGCTGAATGTCACGTCACTTCACTTAAAATATCTTTTGTGTTCAACAGAAGAAAGAAACTCGTACAGGTTTGGGACAAATTGAGGGAGAGTAAATTATGACAAAATCATCTTTTTGGGTGAACTATCCCTTCAACAGAATTAATCCGATAACAGAAACACTTCCATCAGGAATACCCATTCTGTGGGATGATCATGAACCACTACTATACAAGAAGATAATTTTTTAACCTCTGAACATTAACAGAGTTTTGGAGGATCCAGCTCAAGAAACAGTTTTTGGAACAACTTAAGTGAGTACAGGTCCTTCTCAAAAAATTAGCATATTGTGATGAAGTTCATTATTTTCCGTAATGTAATGATAAAAATTAAACTTTCATATATTTTAGATTCATTGCACACCAACTGAAATATTTCAGGTCTTTTATTGTTTTAATACTTATGATTTTTGGCATACAGCTCATGAAAACCCAAAATTCCTATCTCAAAAAATTAGCATATCATGAAAAGGTTCTCTAAACGAGCTATTAACCTAATCATCTGAATCAGCTAATTAACTCTAAACACTTGCAAAAGATTCCTGAGGCTTTTAAAAACTCCCAGCCTGGTTCATTACTCAAAACGGCAATCATGGGTAAGACTGCCGACCTGACTGCTGTCCAGAAGGCCATCATTGACACCCTCAAGCGAGAGGGTAAGACACAGAAAGAAATTTCTGAACGAATAGGCTGTTCCCAGAGTGCTGTATCAAGGCAGCTCAGTGGGAAGTCTGTAGGAAGGAAAAAGTGTGGCAAAAAATGCTGCACAACGAGAAGAGGTGACCGGACCCTGAGGAAGATTGTGGAGAAGGACCGATTCCAGACCTTGGGGGACCTGCGGAAGCAGTGGACTGAGTCTGGAGTAGAAACATCCAGAGCCACCGTGCACAGGCGTGTGCAGGAAATGGGCTGCAGAGAAGCAGCACTGGACTGTTGCTCAGTGGTCCTAAGTACTTTTTTTGGATGAAAGCCAATTTTGCATGTCATTCGGAAATCAAGGTGCCAGAGTCTGGAGGAAGACTGGGGAGAAGGAAATTCCAAAATGCCTGAAATCCAGTGTCAAGTACCCACAGTCAGTGATGGTCTGGGGTGCCATGTCAGCTGCTGGTGTTGGTCCACTGTGTTTTACCAAGGGCAGGGTCAGTGCAGCTAGTTATCAGTAGATTTTGGAGCACTTCATGCTTCCATCTGCTGAAAAGCTTTATGGAGATGAAGATTTCGTTTTTCAGTATGACCTGGCACCTGCTCACAGTGCCAAAACCACTGGTAAATGGTTTACTGACCATGGTATTACTGTGCTCAATTGGCCTGCCAACTCTCCTGACCTGAACCCCATAGTGAATCTGTGGGATATTGTGAAGAGATAGTTGAGAGACGCATGATCCAACATTCTGGATGAGCTTAAGGCCGCTATCGAAGCATCCTGGGCCTCCATAACACCTCAGCAGTGCCACAGGCTGATTGCCTCCATGCCACGCCACACTGAAGCAGTCATTTCTGCAAAAGGATTCCCGACCAAGTATTGAGTGCATAACTGAACATAATTATTTGAAGGTTGACTTTTGTTTGTATTAAAAACACTTTTCTTTTATTGGTCAGATGAAATAAGCTAATTTTTTGAGATAGGAGTTTGGGGTTTTCATGAGCTGTATGCCAAAAGCATCAGTATTTAAACAATAAAAGACCTGAAATATTTCAGTTGGTGTGCAATGAATCTAAAATATATGAAAGTTAAATTTTTATCATTACATTAAGGAAAATAATGAACTTTATCACAATATGCTAATTTTTGGAGAAGGACCTGTATTTGTGGGTCTTGGGATATCTCAAATCCAATGTGACTCCCAAAAGATGGCAGCAGGCTCTGCTGTGATTCCCAAGATTACATCGCTGACTGCCCCATCATTGTCCCGAAGGATGTAGATTTTTATGACCTCCTCTGCCAACTCTGCTTGTACGAAGATGGGTAGATCAGCTGAACCCTACAGGAAAATTTTAAAGATAACTGGTTAGAGCTAACATTCAAACCTGAATGTTACAAGAAAGTGACAAATACACAAAACAAATAGCACCTGAAGAAGCAAACATTCTGTTGGACCATATGATAGGTAAAATCTCAAACAAAGTTTACTAGGGGGAGGAGTTGCAAAAATTAACAGCATTCTTCTTAACAACAAGACAGGTTAATTTTCTACATAGGGACATTTATTTTTAACAATAACCCTAAAAGAAAAATGAAAAGAGACCAACTGCGAGCTTCTATGCTGTAAATCAATGCTATAGGCTTTTATTGAGGAAATAAATGTAAGTTGCTTTGGAAAAAAGCGTCTGCCAAATGCATAAATGTAAACATATTAACTGACTAAAAATACAACAGTTTATTTTATCTAAAATGTACAGTTATATTTTATTTTTTCCACTAAAAAAATTTAGTATTTGACTAACAAATTGTTCATTTATAATACACATAATATATTTGTGAAATTTCTATCAAACTATTTAAGGATGGAAAATTAAACTGATCTGTTTCAGGGAACAAAAATATTACTTAATTCAAATCAAAATGAATATATTTAAACACACTCTTAAGAAATTTAGTAAGTTCACTCAATTAAAACAACGTACCCCTCACCAAGCCTCGGCTGTCCTTCAATACCCACTAGGTCTGGATTTGTTACATTAAAAAGCTTAATGTTTTCAAAGTTTTGACCGATATTGTATGTCATAAGTTTCAGTGTACTAGAATGATTTTACAACGGAGCATATAGTGGGAGCTGATTAAAACGCACCAGTCTATGTTATGTCCACGCCATTTTAAATACTTTTGCATGGAGTATTTGTAGTGGTGATTTAAGAGCTCATACCTGAGTTCATGTAGTAATTATGATGTTTTACAAAAACGTGACAGCTTTTTACAAGACAGAATGTTGTCATTTGAAAGTTCATAAATGATGTTTTCCCTTTTGACAAGCCACTGACCCCAAAGACTGCGGTCAAGCCAGCCGCACTTCAGAAAAACACCGTCAAGCCAGCCGCGAGTGAAATTTATATGCGCGTGTATTACTATAATTACGGCAATAGCAGGAACAACAGAGAGGGAACGCGCTTTCAGATCGCTTTTCATCTATACGTTCAGATTTGATCTATGACGACCTTTTTCGCCCATCTGCTCTAATATTCGTGTAACTTATTGTTTTCCTTGACTGCTCTGTATTACTATAATTTTCAGCCTTTCAAAGCATTACAATTATTAGTAGAAAACGAGATATGGGACATTCATTGATTTAGAAGACACTTTTTTATGATGAGAAAGAAGCAATTAAAGGTCAGTTCTTAAAGAAGACATCCCATACTATATCCATACCTCACATAAAACCATTTTACTGGAGACTTTTAGAGATATAGGATAATATTACACTTTACAAGTCTTTAAAGATCCCATTTCTAACAAGTAGAAAAAAAACAATGGTCAGTTCTTATAAGGGACTTCGCATACTATATGCAAACTTAATATCAAACCATTGTACAACAGCATTTTTGAGATATGGGACATTATTACACTTTAAAGGGTTATAAAGATCATATTTCTAATAAATAGAAAAAAACAATGGTCAGTTCTTATCAGGGACGTCCCATACTATATACACAAAAAATCATTTTGCTAAAGCATTTTTGAGATATGGGTCCATATGGCGATTAAGAGGGCTATAAGACCCCTATAGCGGAGTACAAAACTTTTTATCCACAGGAAGAAGGAGGCGGAAACCGGCCATCAATCAAATAAGGCTTTTAATAACAAAATAAACACAAAACACTGCGACAGCCCTTCACGGACGACTGTCGCTTACAAACAAAAAACAAGTACAAACTAAAATCATGGCCTGGCCTGGCCCTCTCTCGTTGTTCACTGTCGTCGCCCCCTCTTTTGTATCCTTCCATCTCCACCGCGGGACGCGAGACCGGTGAGTGGAGCAGGCGTCGCTCATTTCCAGTCACTCCACTGGCCTCATTCCGTTCTCATGGCTCGCGGCCCCGCCCCACTCATCACAACCCTATTTCTAATAAGTAGAAAAAAACAAAGGTCAGTTCATATAAGGGACATCCCAAACTATATGCAAACCTCATATCAAACCATTTTACTGCAGCATTTTTGAGATATGCGTCCATATCGCGATTTAGAGGGCTATAAAGTCAACATTTCTAATAAGTAGAAAAAAACAAAGGTCAGTTCTTATCAGGGACATCACATACTATTTGCACCCTTCATATGAAACCATTTTACTGCAGCATTTTTGAGATATGGGACAATACAATAATTTAGAGGGCGATAAAGACACCATTTCTAATAAGTAGAAAAAAACAATAGTCTGTTCCTATAAGGGATTTCCCATACTATATGCACACCTCATATCAAAACCTTTTACTGCAGCATTTTTGACATATGGGTCCAAATGGTGATTTCGATGGCTATAAAGACACCATTTATAATAAGTAGAAAAAAACAATGGTCAGTTCTTATAAAGCACATGCCATACTATATGCACACCTCATATCAAAGCATTTTACTGCAGCATGTTTGAGATATGGGTCCATATGGCAATTTAGAGTGCTATAAAGACCCCATTTCTAATAAGTAGAAAAAAATAATAGTCAGTTCTCATCAGTGACGTCCCATACTATGAGCACATCTCATATCAAACCATTTTACTGCAGCTTTTTCCAGAAATGGGAAATTATTACACTTTAACGGGCTGTGAAGATCCCATTTCTAATAAGTAGAAAAAAACAATGGTCAGATTCCATACTATATGCACAAATCATATCAAACCATTTTACTGCAGCATTTTTGAGATATGGGTCCATGTGGCAATTTAAAGGGCTATAAAGACCCCATTTCTAATAAGTAGAAAAAAACAATGGTCAGTTCTTATAAAGGATATGCCATACTATATGCACACCTCATATCAAACAATTTTACTGCAGCATTTTTGAGATATGGGTCCAAATGGTGATTTGGAGGGCTATAAAGACATAATTTCTAATAAGTAGAAAAAAACAATGGTCAGTTCTTATAAAGGACATGCCATACTATATGCACACCTCTTATCAAACCATTTTACTGCAACATTTTCGAGATATGGGACATTATTACACTTTAAATGGCTGTAAAGATCCCATTTCTAATAAGTAGAAAAAAACAATGGTCTGTTCCTATAAGGGATGTCCCATACTATTTGCACACCTCATATCAAACCATTTTACTGCAGCATTTTTAAGATACGGGACATTATTACACTATAAAGGGCTGTAAAGATCCCATTTCTAATAAGTAGAAAAAAACAAAAGTCAGTTCTTATCATGGACATCCCATACTATATGCACACCTCTTATCAAACCACTTTACTGCAGCATTTTCGAGATATGGGACATTATTACACTTTAAATGGCTGTAAAGATCCCATTTCTAATAAGTAGAAAAAAACAACAGTCAGTTCTTATCTGGGATGTCCCATACTATATGCACACCTCATTTCAAACCATTTTACTGCAGCATTTTCGAGATATGGGACATTATTACATTTTAAATGGCTGTAAAGATCCCATTTCTAATAAGTAGAAAAAAGCAACAGTCAGTTCTTATCAGGGATGTCCCATACTATATGCACACCTCATATCAAACCATTTTACTGCAGCATTTTCAAGATATGGGACATTATTACAATTTAAATGGCTGTAAAGATCCCATTTCTAATAAGTAGAAAAAAGCAACAGTCAGTTCTTATCAGGGATGTCCCATACTATATGCACACCTCATATCAAACCATTTTACTGCAGCATTTTCAAGATATGGGACATTATTACACTTTAAAGGGCTATAAAGATCCCATTTCTAATAAGTAGAAAAAAACAAAAGTCAGTTCTTATCAGGGACATCCCATACTATATGCACACCTCATATCAAACCATTTTACTGCAGCATTTTTGAGATATGGGTCCAAATGGTGATTTGGAGGGCTATAAAGACATCATTTCTAATAAGTAGAAAAAAACAATGGTCAGTTCTTATAAAGGACATCCCATACTATATGCACACCTCATATCAAACCCTTTTACTGCAGCATTTTTGAGATATGGGACATTATTACACTTTAAAGGGCTATAAAGACCCCATTTCTAATAAGTAGAAAAAAACAATGGTTAGTTCTTATAAAGGATATGCCATACTATATGCACACCTCATATCAAACCATTTTACTGCAGCATTTTTGAGATATGGGTCCAAATGGTGATTTGGAGGGCTATAAAGACATAATTTCTAATAAGTAGAAAAAAACAATGGTCAGTTCTTATAAAGGACATGCCATACTATATGCACACCTCATATCAAACCATTTTACTGCAGCATTTTCGAGATATGGGACATTATTACACTTTAAATGGCTGTAAAGATCCCATTTCTAATAAGTAGAAAAAAACAATGGTCTGTTCCTATAAGGGACATCCCATACTATTTGCACACCTCATATCAAACCATTTTACTGCAGCATTTTTAAGATACGGGACATTATTACACTATAAAGGGCTGTAAAGATCCAATTTCTAATAAGTAGAAAAAAACAAAAGTCAGTTCTTATCATGGACATCCCATACTATATGCACACCTCTTATCAAACCATTTTACTGCAGCATTTTCGAGATATGGGACATTATTACACTTTAAATGGCTGTAAAGATCCCATTTCTAATAAGTAGAAAAAAAGAATAGTCAATTCTTATCAGGGACATCCCATACTATATGCACACATAATGGATATAAATTGATTGATATAATTGATATATGAATTGATATAAAACCCAGTCTACTGCAACATTAATGAGATATGGACCTATATTGTGCTTTAGGGGGCTATAAAGATAAAGGGTATATTCACTTCAGAGGCTCATAGAGAAATGTAATGTTTTCTAAAATCTATGAGTAAATCCATGGAAAACATTTTACTGTATGGTTTTTTTAAGAGCTAGCAAGTATTTCACATATAGAGTTATAAAACATTACATTTATCTATTCCAATAATAATAATAATAATAATAAACAATTGTCATAAGGGACATCACCAAATATGTGCAGCCATTATAAAAAACATTTCAGTTTACCAATCTGGAACTGCATGCATTCAGAGTCAGTTCTGAGACTTTGCATAACTTTGAGACATGTAGAAATGTCAGCTTATAAAAGTAGAGGAAAACGATGCCCATTTCATGCAAGGCACCTCCTACTTTATTAGCACAGCTAAAATAAAATCTGGGTACTTTGGCAGTTTGGACTTACATGTATTCTAATTCAACAAAATGCTATTTAACTACATAAGTAGGAACACTTACTATTTTTAAAAGGCATACTACCTTCGTGCAGAGTTCAGTGTCAATCCTGCTCCAGCAAACCTTTCTGTAACTATGAATTGTTCCTGACTCTTAATTAGATTAGGGGTTGGAACTGAACTTTAAGTGAGATTTCCAGAAACAAGACTGGGGATACGCTATGATCCATTCATCCATTGAATGCAAGCTACTCTAAACTTTCACAGAGCAAAGACTCCATATTTGGTGTTTAGAAAGTGTGTGAAGTATAGTGTGACAGACAAGTGTGTGTGACTTCATATTTGCTGAAAGAATAGGGAGTGCCTTGCATGCAAAGGCCATTATTTTTTATCTACTGTATGTATTTAACCTGATGTTTATATAAACCTCAAAACTGGGGAAAAAATATCCAGTCTATAATATATATATAAAGTAGCTCATATTCTATCAGCACAGATAGTCTGAAGTCTGAAATATATATATATATATATATATATATATATATATATATATATATATATATATATATATATATATATATATATATATATAATATTTTTAAATTTGGATGTATGCAACAAACTGCCAAAGTACACAGACTTCAGATTATCTGTGCTGATAGAATATGAGCTACTTTGTAAGAAAAGGCCATTATTTCTTTTAAGTATTTGAAAAAAACATTTCTATAGGTTGCAAAAAATTAGGAAATATTAAAATTTATTTGAGTGTTTTGTTCTATATGAATGCATGCTTCTACAAACTGCCACAGTACACAGACTTCACATTAGGTGTGCTTAAAATGTAGGAGGAACTTTAGAAGGAATGGCCTTTTTTTAAACTTATTTGAAATAGTTCTCAAAACTGGAGTTTCTGAGGATTTTCTTGATTTTTAACCCCAAATTGCTATCGTAAAATATCTTTATACACCAAATACTTCAGTAAAATAGTTTTATATAAGGTGTGCTTGTGGGATGTCCCATGTACTAACTGATCATTGTATCCTTCTACTTATTAGAAATGGGGTCTTTCTAGGCCTCTGAAACAGAATACATTTCAGAAAAACAGAAAAACATCTTTGCAAAATGCTAGAAATGCAGTAAAACTTTTTTTATATAAGGTGTGAATATAGTATGGCACCTCCAATATACAAACTAAATATTGTTTTTTTTTTTCAACTTATTAGAAATGGGGGTTCCACTTTATATTGTGTCCCTAATACCTGTGTACTTAGTAATTAGATGTGTATGTAGTATGTAACCACAGTGTAAGTACACATTGGTACAGAGTATCTATAGCTCTAATGTTTGTGTAACTACATATTTGTAATAACCCATTGAATGGTATGTGTAAGTACAAATGTGCAACAGGACATTGGTGATAAAATTTATTGGTAAGAAAGTACAAATGTGTAACAGGACTAATAGCAATATTCAATTTATTATGTAATTACCCCTATGTTACACTGCAGTGGCAAGTAAATTAGGCTTTACATATAAAATGTGGTTGGTGTCCACAATGTTGCACTTTAAATGAAGTCGACAGTTCCTGAGGAGTTACCATGTAAGTACACGGGTATTAAAGTGGTGCACCAACTCCTCCCACTTTACAGAACCCTAAACCCACCCATCTCCACCACCTGGATCAAATGGTTCAAATTACTCTTATACATATTGTTGTTACAAAATGTAGATTTACATGTCCTGTTATACATTTGTACTTGCACAAACCATTCTGAGGGTTGTTACAAAAATATTATAGCCATGGATACTATATACCAATGTATACTTACACTGTGTTATATATTACGTACACATGTAGTTACATTGTATATACACAGGTATTAAGAACACTTAAGATAATGTGGGAGCGACATGGGATATTTATAGCCCAAAGAATCACCATATAGTCCCATATCTGAAAATGCTGCTGTAAAATGGTTTGATATGAGGTGTGCATATAGTATGGGACGTCCCTGATAAGAACTGACTATTCTTTTTTCTACTTATTAGAAATTGGATCTTTATAGCCCTTTAAAGTGTAATAATGTCCCATATCTCAAAAATGCTGCAGTAAAAGGGTTTGATATGAGGTGTGCATATAGTATGGGATGTCCTTTATAAGAACTGACCATTGTTTTTTTCTACTTATTAGAAATGATGTCTTTATAGCCCTCCAAATCACCATTTGGACCCATATCTCAAAAATGCTGCAGTAAAATGGTTTGATATGAGGTGTGCAAATAGTATGGGACGTCCCTTATAGGAACAGACCATTGTTTTTTTCTACTTATTAGAAATGGGATCTTTACAGCCATTTAAAGTGTAATAATGTCCCATATCTCGAAAATGCTGCAGTAAAATGGTTTGATATGAGGTGTGCATATAGTATGGCATGTCCTTTATAAGAACTGACCATTGTTTTTTTCTACTTATTAGAAATGGGGTCTTTGTAGCACTCTAAATCACCATTTGGACCCATATCTCAAAAATGCTGCAGTAAAATGGTTTGATATGAGGTGTGCATATAGTGTGGGAGGTCCCTGATAAGAACTGACTGTTGTTTTTTTCTACTTATTAGAAATGGGATCTTTATAGCCCTTTAAAGTGTAATAATGTCCCATATCTCAAAAATGCTGCAGTAAAATGGTTTGATATGAGGTGTGCATATAGTATGGGATGTCCCTGATAAGAACTGATTTTTGTTTTTTTCTACTTATTAGAAATGGGATCTTTATGACCCTTTAAATTGTAATAATGTCCCATATCTTGAAAATGCTGCAGTAAAATGGTTTGATATAAGGTGTGCATATAGTATGGGACATCCCTGATAAGAACTGACTGTTGCTTTTTTCTACTTATTAGAAATGGGATCTTTACAGCCATTTAAAGTGTAATAATGTCCCGTATCTTGAAAATGCTGCAGTAAAATGGTTTGATATGAGGTGTGCATATAGTATGGGACGTCCCTGATAAGAACTGACTATTGTTTTTTTCTACTTATTAGAAATGGTGTCTTTATAGCCCTCTAAATCATTGTATTGTCCAATATCTGAAAAATGCTGCAGTAAAATGGTTTGAAATGAGGTGTGCATATAGTATGGGACATCCCAGATAAGAACTGACTGTTGTTTTTTTCTACTTATTAGAAATGGGATCTTTACAGCCATTTAAAGTGTAATAATGTCCCATATCTCGAAAATGCTGCAGTAAAATGGTTTGATAAGAGGTGTGCATATAGTATGGGATGTCCATGATAAGAACTGACTTTTGTTTTTTTCTACTTATTAGAAATGGGATCTTTACAGCCCTTTATAGTGTAATAATGTCCCGTATCTTAAAAATGCTGCAGTAAAATGGTTTGATATGAGGTGTGCAAATAGTATGGGACATCCCTTATAGGAACAGACCATTGTTTTTTTCTACTTATTAGAAATGGGATCTTTACAGCCATTTAAAGTGTAATAATGTCCCATATCTCGAAAATGCTGCAGTAAAATGGTTTGATATGAGGTGTGCATATAGTATGGCATGTCCTTTATAAGAACTGACCATTGTTTTTTTCTACTTATTAGAAAATATGTCTTTATAGCCCTCCAAATCACCATTTGGACCCATATCTCAAAAATGCTGCAGTAAAATTGTTTGATATGAGGTGTGCATATAGTATGGCATATCCTTTATAAGAACTGACCATTGTTTTTTTCTACTTATTAGAAATGGGGTCTTTATAGCCCTTTAAAGTGTAATAATGTCCCATATCTCAAAAATGCTGCAGTAAAAGGGTTTGATATGAGGTGTGCATATAGTATGGGATGTCCTTTATAAGAACTGACCATTGTTTTTTTCTACTTATTAGAAATGATGTCTTTATAGCCCTCCAAATCACCATTTGGACCCATATCTCAAAAATGCTGCAGTAAAATGGTTTGATATGATGTGTGCATATAATATGGGACGTCCCTGATAAGAACTGACTATTCTATTTTTCTACTTATTACAAATGGGATCTTTATAGCCCTTTAAATTGTAATAATGTCCCATATCTTGAAAATGCTGCAGTAAAATGGTTTGATATGAGGTGTGCAAATAGTATGGGACGTCCCTTATAGGAACAGACCATTGTTTTCTTCTACTTATTAGAAATGGGATCTTTACAGCCATTTAAAGTGTAATAATGTCCCATATCTCGAGAATGCTGCAGTAAAATGTTTTGATATGAGGTGTGCATATAGTATGGCATGTCCTTTATAAGAAATGACCATTGTTTTTTTCTACTTATTAGAAATGGGATCTTTATAGCCCTTTAAATTCTAATAATGTCCCATATCTCGTAAATGCTGCAGTAAAAGGGTTTGATATGAGGTGTGCATATAGTATGGGATGTCCTTTATAAGAACTGACCATTGTTTTTTTCTACTTATTAGAAATGGGGTCTTTGTAGCACTCTAAATCACCATTTGGACCCATATCTCAAAAATGCTGCAGTAAAAGGGTTTGATATGAGGTGTGCATATAGTTTGGGACATCCCTTATAGGAACATACCATTGTTTTTATCTACTTATTAGAAATGGGATCTTTATAGCCCTTTAAAATATAATAATGTCCCATATCTCGAAAATTCTGCAGTAAAATGGTTTGATATGAGGTGTGCATATAGTATGGGATGTCCCTGATAAGAACTGACTTTTGTTTTTTTCTACTTATTAGAAATGGGATCTTTACAGCCCTTTAAAGTGTAAAAATGTCTCGTATCTTAAAAATGCTGCAGTAAAATGGTTTCATATGAAGGGTGCATATAGTATGGGACGTCCCTGATAAGAACTGACTATTGTTTTTTTTCTACTTATTAGAAATGTTGTCTTTATAGCCCTCTAAATTGCCACATGGACCCATATCTCAAAAATGCTGCAGTAAAATGGTTTGATATGATTTGTGCATATAGTATGGAATGTCCTTTATAAGATCTGACCATTGTTTTTTTCTGCTTATTAGAAATGGGATCTTCACAGCCCGTTAAAGTGTAATAATTTCCCATTTCTGGAAAAAGCTGCAATAAAATGGTTTGATATGAGATGTGCTCATAGTATGGGACGTCACTGATGAGAACTGACTATTATTTTTTTCTACTTATTAGAAATGGGGTCTTTATAGCACTCTAAATTGCCATATGGACCCATATCTCAAACATGCTGCAGTAAAATGCTTTGATATGAGGTGTGCATATAGTATGGCATGTGCTTTATAAGAACTGACCATTGTTTTTTTCTACTTATTATAAATGGTGTCTTTATAGCCATCGAAATCACCATTTGGACCCATATGTCAAAAATGCTGCAGTAAAAGGTTTTGATATGAGGTGTGCATATAGTATGGGAAATCCCTTATAGGAACAGACTATTGTTTTTTTCTGCTTATTAGAAATGGTGTCTTTATAGCCCTTTAAATCATTGTATTGTCCCATATATTAAAAATGCTGCAGTAAAATGGTTTCATATGAAGTGTGCATATAGTATGGGATGTCCCTGATAAGAACTGACTATTGTTTTTTTCTACTTATTAGAAATGGTGTCTTTATCGCCCTCTAAATCATTGTATTGTCCCATATCTCAAAAATGCTGCAGTAAAATGGTTTCATATGAAGGGTGCAAATAGTATGTGATGTCCCTGATAAGAACTGACCTTTGTTTTTTTCTACTTATTAGAAATGTTGACTTTATAGCCCTCTAAATCGCGATATGGACGCAATACTTATTAGAAATAGGGTTGTGATGAGTGGGGCGGGGCCGCGAGCCATGAGAACGGAATGAGGCCAGTGGAGTGACTGGAAATGAGCGACGCCTGCTCCACTCACCGGTCTCGCGTCCCGCGGTGGAGATGGAAGGATACAAAAGAGGGTGCGACGACAGCGAACAACGAGAGAGGGCCAGGCCAGGCCATGATTTTAGTTTGTGTTTGGTTTTTGTTTGTAAGCGACAGTCGTCCGTGAAGGGCTGTCGCAGTGTTTTGTGTTTATTTTGTTATTAAAAGCCTTATTTGATTGATGGCCGGTTTCCGCCTCCTTCTTCCTGTGGATAAAAAGTTTTGTACTCCGCTATAGGGGTCTTTATAGCCCTCCTAATCGCCATATGGACCCATATCTCAAAAATGCTTTAGCAAAATGATTTTTTGTGTATATAGTATGGGACGTCCCTGATAAGAACTGACCATTGTTTTTTTCTATTTATTAGAAATATGATCTTTATAACCCTTTAAAGTGTAATAATGTCCCATATCTCAAAAATGCTGTTGTACAATGGTTTGATATGAAGTTTGCATATAGTATGCGAAGTCCCTTATAAGAACTGACCATTGTTTTTTTTCTACTTGTTAGAAATGGGATCTTAAAAGACTTGTAAAGTGTAATATTATCCTATATCTCTAAAAGGCTCCAGTAAAATGGTTTTATGTGAGGTATGGATATAGTATGGGATGTCTTCTTTAAGAACTGACCTTTAATTGCTTCTTTCTCATCATAAAAAAGTGTCTTCTAAATCAATGAATGTCCCATATCTCGTTTTCTACTAATAATTGTAATGCTTTGAAATGCTGAAAATTATAGTAATACAGAGCAGTCAAGGAAAACAATAAGTTACACGAATATTAGAGCAGATGGGCGAAAAAGGTCGTCATAGATCAAATCTGAACGTATAGATGAAAAGCGCTCTGAAAGCGCGTTCCCTCTCTGTTGTTCCTGCTATTGCCGTAATTATAGTAATACACGCGCATATAAATTTCACTCGCGGCTGGCTTGACGGTGTTTTTCTGAAGTGCGGCTGGCTTGACCGCAGTCCCCAAAGGGGAACCTGTACAAAATCGTTTTCCATTGGGCATGTATAGTTGCTGGACCACGGTTACACTTATCGTTAGACTTTCAAATGGCGGTTGAAATAAACGGTGATCCAAATAGTACGAATGTTAACCCACTCCAAAAAAAAAAAAAAAAAACTAACCTACATATGGCTGCCCCACTAACTAACTTAGAAAACTACACTGTTATGTACACGTACACACGGTCAATGTTTAATCAACTTTTGAATACATTATTGCAAATATACATAGTTATAAAATGACTACGTTACTTACAGGAAATTCGAGTGATGCTGTTCACGTCGTAGCTGAGAAAAGCAGTCCTTCAGTGACAGGTGCCTCTTGTTTGAGCCGCGAAACTTGTTAAACTTCTTAAGATGACGCAAAATACAAACACAATTGTTAGGAAATCCTTAATAATTAACTTCTGAATTAAACATTACAAACATAATTAGTATTAACTAGCTGGATAAATTACATAACGTACCACAATATGAGAGGAGTGCGGGCCTTGCCGTTGCTGAGGAAAGCCGTCCTTCAGGTGACTTCGATTAAGCTACGAAACTTGTTGAATATGACGTAAAATACAAAGACAATTGTTAGGAAATGCTTAATAATTATTAACTTTTTAATAAAGTGTTACAAACGTAAGTAGGATTAGCTGACTAACGTTACTTACCAGGAGTTGTGAGGTGTATGGCTAGTCGACGTCGCTGCTGAGGAAAGCAGTTTTTTTTTTTTCCTGCGGAGCTGCACACGTGATCACTTTAGCCGCGAAATTTACTCAATTTATTTAAACTTTCATTTATTAAGCTGGAACTTTATTTAGGAAAATTGGTAGGAAATACTTAATAATTTTAGTTTCTAAAACAGATCAGTACAAGTAAATAATTATCAAATATTTCTATTAGAATTCACCAGAAATATTGAAGGTATATTAAAAATATAATTAGTTAGTTAAATACTTATTTATTTTCATTACATAAACTTAAATAATATATGTAAATTTTAGAGAAATTATTTGTTGGATTTTTAATTATTATTTTTAATCTGACCCACTCAAAATATCACTTAAATGATTTCAAAAGATTTTATTAAGTTAATATAGCTCTTTATTTTTGTGAAATTTACTAAGCCACTGAATTATTTTTTACAGTGTGGAAACAAACTGCAACAGAACGAAATTAGCACAACACAGTGGAAACAAGAAACAACACAATGAAATGACCACAGCACAACAAAACAAGCCACAACAGTGAAATTAGCACAACACCACAGAAACAAGCCACAACACAATGGGAAACTAACCGCAACACAATGGAAAAAGTAGCAACACAATGAAATTAGCACAACATAATGGAAACATGCTGCATAACAATTGAAATTAATTGCAACACAATGGAAACAAGCTGCAAGGCAACAAAAACAATTTGCAACACAATGAAAACAAGCCACAACACAATAAAATTAGCACAACACAGTGGAAACAAGACACAACACAACAAAATTAGCACAAAGCAATGGAATCAAGCCGCAATGCAACGGAAACAAGCGGCAATGGAAACATGCCACAGTAACAAAATTAGCACAATATAATGGAAAAAATCAGCAATGCAATGAAATTAGCACAAAACAACAAAATCAGTCCAAAGTGTTGTGTTGTGGCGATTTTGTTGTGTTCGGGAGATTTCATTGTGTTGTGCACTACTGGACCACTGCACTAAACCCACCTCACTGAAACATCTGCAAAACATATTTTGTCTGATTTATATAGTGAACTGTGTTTTAAATACTGAAAAGTCAGTGTTGTAAAAAAAAAAGTTTTAAAAATCTAATTAAGCTGGTCTATGTAGTGAATAAAAAAATGTCCCTTCTCGTATTTGAAACTAAACCAGGAATTTTCTGTTTGTGCTGCAAAAAATAACAGCTATGCCATTAAATATAAAATGACTAGTTTGAATCACATTTTGAATGCACTGGCTTAAAAGAACTCTAAGATTCAAAGTCAGTATATATTTTTTTTTTTCTGTAATTTTAATGGCTTTTAACATTTTTATTACTTAATATATGTCTTATCTTTAATTCATTTTTATTTCAGTTTTGGTTTCAGTAACTTTACAACTTCATCATACACTGTAGTAAATTGGCAAAAGAATATTTCTAATTTATGTTCATCTGTAAGTTGTTCCCCGCACATCTAATATTTACACAGATCTAGTTGTTCGTCCCTCATCTAATATTTAGATTTAATTTTACTGTTTGCAATACTTTTAATTTTGGGGGTTATCAAAACAGTGTACTATAAAATTGGTCATATAATATCAGCATGGTACCTTCAAGCAAAATAAATAAATAATATAATATATTATATATAATATAATATAACTGGAGCATGTGAGTCTTCATCATCTTTTTGTTGTTGTTGTTGTTGTTGTTGTTGCCCACATGGCCTTGAATACATGAGCTGAAAAGTCATTTCAGAGGAGGAGAATGTCTACATCTGATTATTGTGCACTGATGAATCTTACAGAACAAACACCACAGAAATATATTTGAAAAGTAAATTAAACATTGGCTTCGAATACATATAAGCTGTATATATATATATATATATATATATATATATATATATATATATATATATATATATATATATATATATATATTTAATTTCATATATTATTATTTGATGCTAAAGACATTTTAGGGAATATGAAGAAAAAAAAAATATATATATATATTTTTTAGGAAGCTTATTAAGGCTTCCTGTAAGAGAGCAGCGCAGATCCTCACACAATGCAAACAGGATTTAACTGTGTTGTGGAGCTATTCCCTACCATATGCTGCTGAGGAGGCACATTTACAGTGTTTGTGAGACTTTGTGAATTACAGCACATCCATAAGTGATACAATTTCTATTTATTTTTTTCATTTCCTTTTCCCTCCCATTAGCGCCTGAGGTACTCAATGCAGAGATCAAAGTGACATTTGAATGGCCCCGCAGGCAGCCATGGGCAGGGAGATGTCACACATCTGAGAGAGAATGACAGTGAGATAGAGAGACTGACACAGATACAGAATAAACGAATGAGGGAGACAGAAGAGAGAAGAAAGGTGCATGTGTGATGTTGTGTGGTGGGTCTTCCAGTGAATCTGTAAAATCACCGGAACCAGGATTACAGGACAGTGCAGTGTAAAATGTTTTAATAAGGTTTCACTTAAACATTCAGTAGGACATACTTTTTATTTTTAATCTACATTTAAATTAAATGTAATTTAATTAAATCTACATATTCAGGATTGTGGAGAGACAATATGTCCTATTTAATGAATTGATCAATGAAAAATGTTGCATATTAATCTGGATATTCATAATTCAGCTATTAATTATTAATTGTTCATAATTTATTTTCTATGTGCAAACTCACACTCCAGACTGATGGCATAGTTTACTAAGGACTTGCATCAATCTATAACTAAAGGAATAGTTAAATCAATCAATCAATAAATAAATAAAATGAAAACTGTGTCAACATCATGTACCTTGATTTTAAACCCATGTGATTCTCCTCTTATAACTCTTCATTAAATAAAAAATAGCTATTTATCAGTTATCATCATAGTAATGAGAATATAATAGAATAGAATATTAGTGAAGAGTAAAATGAACACAAATAAAAATACATATTTTGTGTATATTAATACCAACCAAAAACTATTTTAGGTTAACTGAAGTTAAACGAGTAACAGTTGTTGAGTTCTTACTTTCTTTTAAGTAATTAAATAAGCAAATAAATTTATAAATACACATGAAGGACATTTTGAATCATTAACTGATTCAACAAGCATTGATATTTTGGTAATGATTCACAATAAGGTCGTATTTGTTTGCATTAGTTAGCGACATTAGCAATGTGTTCTTGCCAAACAAACAAACAAACAAACATCAAAATAAATAAGTAAATAAATAAATATATTACAATTCATTCATTCAAAATGCATACTTAGTTTGCAGTAAAATGTCATTTTTATAGACATTTTAAATTAAATGCCATTTTGTCAAATTCTCTAAAATTAGCAAACATTCATATAAAATGATGTTTCGTCAAAAGACAAACATTTAAAAGAAAAAAAGACCTTCGTTCATCTTCAGAACACAAATTAAGATATTTTTGATGAAATCCGAGAGCTCTCTGAACCTGCATAGACAGCACAGCAGCACAACTCTAACGTTCAAGGCCCAAAAAGGTAGTAAGGGTATCATTTAAAATAGTCCATGTGATATCCAGTTGGTGTGCATTGAACTGTAATGTTATGAAGTTATGCAAGTACTTTTTGTGTATATATTAGATACACATATATTGTAACAAATGTATTGTTCATTACTAACTAATTAATTAACTAACATTAACTATTAGGAACTTATTATAAAGTGTCACCAACATGTTAAACACCTGTCTCTAAAAGCTGAAATAGATGTACTGACCTCCTTTGGTTTTGACCTTATATTGTCTTGAATCAGTGAGTGTGGGGGCAAGGAACTTCTTCAGATCACTTACTTCTAATCTGCAGGTGGCTTCTGAAAACATATCTTCAACTACCATGATAAATTAATTTCATAATCTATAGTGAAAAGAGGCAAATCACTCTGCTAGTGTGCATGTGCTTCTACTTCAATCATGTGTGTGCTGAAGGAAAGGAAAAAGTGAAAACAGAAAATGACATGCTAATTATTTTTCAGTTGCTACAGGGAATAAATGCCAGTCGACGACGCATGTTTGTCTTCATCACAAATGCTCTTTTCCCCAGTTATCTCTGCTGTATGGCAATCTGAACCTAGTCTACTTTAAAATGAACAGTTTTTCCTGCCTATTTCAGTAATGCTAACCTTGCATATAACCCACGGGTTTAAGGTTGACATGTTACTGATATCATCTCTCACGGGTGTCTCCACTCAGGGAGGTTTATATGCTCTGGGCTTCTTTGAGACACCTTGTATAATCATTTCATTTCATTAGCCACGAGCTAAAACCATGCTAAATCCTCTCTGGGCTCAACCCACCTCCGTTGGCATAATGTGCTTTTAATTGGATTCAGAAATATTCTATTTAAAGCAGTCTTAAGATTACAGATATCAACAAACTGAACCACACTCCTCAAGAGAGTGTTAATTTAAGATCATCAATACGCCTGCAAATGGCAACTTTTATTGTTTGGAATACATACAAAGGGAGAGAGAAAGAGTATGTGTGACAGTTAGCCAATGCATTCACATGCAAAACATAATGGGGGTGTAATGTTATATTATGTGCAATCATATGAAATGGCACTTCAATAACAACATTCTCTTTTAGCACAGAGATGTGTTTATGTGGAAAAGCATCATAAAGCACCCGCTAAAATGTAATGAAAAATACATTGAAGTGCACATGATTCTTACTAAGAAATAAAGAGATGAAAAGAAAGAAAATAAAAATAATTAAATAAAAAATAAACTCTTCTCTCTCTATACTTCAAAATATATTCTTGTGCGTTACACAGAACTACATATGTAATACATTTAATAATGCACAATGATATATGCTTACAAATTATATTTATTTGAAAATACAGTAAAACTCAAATAATATGGTATATTTAAATATATATGAAATATGATCCTTAAGTAATCATTATAATATGCTGTTTTTTTTTTTTTTCTTTTGGTCAATATAATTCTCGATGTTAAAAAGATTTAAACTGTTTTTACTGACACTAAATACATTTAATGTGTTCTTGCCAAGCAAACAAACAAACAAACAGAAAAAGCCATCAAAATAAATAAATAAATATATTACAATTCATTCATTCAAAATGCATACTTAGTTTAATTTTGCAGTAAAACAATTATTTTATAGACATTTTAAATTAAATGCAATTTTGTCAAATTCACTAAAATTAGCAAACATTCATATAAAAGGATGTTTCATCAAAAAAATAGACCTTCGTTCATCTTCAGAACACAAATTAAGATATTTTTGATGAAATCCGAGAGCTTTCTGAACCTGCATAGACAGCACAGTTAGTTAGGGTATCATTTAACGTAGTCCATGTGATATCCAGTTGGTGTGCATTGAACTGTAATGTTATGAAGTTATGCAAATACTTTTTGTGTGCAAAGAAAACAACAACAACAACAACAACAAAACATTTTCTTCGATGCACGCTTAAGAGAGCACCACAACACATGCGTATGGTGCAGCTGATGTGGGTTTGAAATGACATAAGAATGTGTGATTCATGACAGAATTTTCATTTTCTTCCCTTTAATATAATAAATACAATGTTATTTACGTTTTTACCAAGAATAACCTTATTGTAACACTTCCATTGCAGTTGAGACAGAAACTGTCTGTGTCCTCTACACCAAGTGCATGTTAATGAACAAAAGATTCAAGACAGCGCTTTTAATTTCTGGCAAAGCAACAACTTAAAGGAAAACGGTTCTTCCCAGACATTTTTTTCCATTGTGAAATGACAGTGCATTGCTGCCCTAAGACCTTCTTTATTCTCACACTTATGGTGTGAAGCACTTTAACTAGCCTGCTAAGGCGACCACTTGTACAGAAAGGGCATTAATGGGTATGTGTCCCTCCACCCTGCACCTCCAACCCATTACATTCCCATCTGCAAAATGACAATGTTAATGATTAAAACAGGGGGCGCAGAGGAGGGAACATCACCCCCTGATCCTCTCCACTCCTCCCAAAGCACAAATAACGACACACACCATCCATTTACCTAAACCAGCGAGTGGCTCTGCGCAGAGTCCATTAGCAGCAAATGATGTTGGTAATATATTCCTGCACCACACACAAAATGAGCTTTATTATCTCAATGCAGCATTGCACAAATGAACCTTAGGTAATGCTGATATATCACAGGTGACACCCATGTAAAATTGAACCCCCTTCCATTTCAATAAAGGCATATCCTTGGCCTTTTAGGCATTAATGGCTTAATGCATTAAAATGTAACACCTAACTTGATTATTTCATAATTGCATTGTGTGTATTGAATAAAATCAGGGTTATACCATACTTTTGTTTCCTTAATTGTGCAAACAAATGGCTTAAACTGTGTTTATGAATGTGTTCACTTGTTTAGATTGACTTGGTATTTTAACAATGTTTTCCTAAAAAAACAACACTGGCTCTGCACCCCTTTACCTAAATTCATTTGCGCTCTAGAAGCTGAAAAAAAGAAGAAAAAAAACAAACAACAACATTAGCTACTATATTATTTTTGTATTCTATATGTTTCTTTTCTTATTATTTATTATACAATTAACAAAAGCAAACAAAAGTCCTCTAACATTAGCTTGCTCTATTCTTTTTTTCTATGGTATCCATTTTATTTTATTTTATTTTTTATTTTTTTATAAACGTGTTATGTGTAATACGTTAAATTAACTGAGACTTGTTATAGCACTTGTATGTCATTGCTATTTTGTTGATTTTGATTGCTTCTATTGTTCTCATGCGTAAGTCGCTTTGGATAAAAGCTTCTGTTACTAAATGCAAATCTCATTTTTAAAAAGGTTTTAGCTTAGTCTTAGGTTGCCTAGTGTGGTATAATAGCTGGTCATTTTAAGGATGACTAGAGAAGTTTTAGAGAAGTTCTGATTAGATGATCAGTTTATATCACCTGGCTGACCACTGAAAACTAGCTTGGCTTGGCTAGGAGACCAGCTAAGTTTAAAGCAGATAAAACCAACATAACATCTCAGGATGGTTGAAAAATCAGCTGCTAGGCATCTTGTTGAATATGTTAAACGCAGAGTAGGTGATTTTGAAAAGGCTAGCGATAGCACGCTAGCTTTGAAAGCAAGATCCCCACCCAATCCCTGCATAATCACTTTACAAAGCCATGCCTCTTCCAAAACATATAAACATGCTCCGTCAGACCAGAGACTAAAGAAGTGGAAAGAAGAAAGTGGAGATGCATTGTCCATTTTTACATTCTATGATGTTGCCAAGTTACAGAACACATTTGGTTGGATCATCTAGACCACCTTCTTCTGCATGACATGTATTTTTCAGCAGCGTCACAGCTAACTTACTGGAATTATCAGATGTAGTGCTAACATTCTTGGTAAAAGCCCTACTTTTTGTGTAATTCGGAGTCTTTTACCATTTTAATAAAAGAAAAGTGACAGGAAATCATGGACTGACATGAACAGAACTCAAACCAGCATCACTCACACAAGCTTATCAGTTAGCATGCTACACGCAACTCCAAAAAAGCCTTATGCTCTTTGTTCATGTCCAACCCAGTCACTCTTTCACACTTTCAGCCGGGACATTTGAGACGATGGGAATGGGATTCAAAAGGGATAGATTTTTTAGAAAACTGCTGAAGGAAATGTTTGATGAATATCTCATTCTGTGTGGGACTGTGGGTAAAGGCCTGCAAAACCTTGTAAAAAAGGATCAGAGAAAAGTCTCTTGTAGAGATGTTATAAGGCTCTTTCATCTCTGAGGACCTGAGCTGAAATGCTTCCTGCAACATACAGTACTTCCATACTTTGATTATCATTGGCAAATTAAAGCAACTAACTTGAATGATATCTGAAATAATTTGTAGCATACCTTTTCTTTTAAATAAGCCCGGGGATGTATTGACAAATTAACATTATAAAAATAGATAATACTAATAATACAATAATAATAATAATAATAATAATAATAATAATAATAATAATAATAATAATAATAATAATAATAAAAATATAGTTTTATGTCCCATACAGCATCCATAATCTAAGGTACAAACTATGATTCACAATACCATAACATTCTGACATAATCAGCTGCAAAATGCATGAAATGTAGATTAAAGGTACAGGTTGTATGACCTGCCACTAGAGGGCGCACTACCAAAACAAAAACAATCACGTGGTTTGATGAGGCTAAGGAGTATGGTATGATGGGATTTGTTGTCTTCTACCCAACCGCTGACGGCCATCAATCAGATGATATGAACATGATTACCACTTGTTCAACAAATATATACACTCGTGTACATTCAAACACAATAATTGGGCATACATAGCAAACGCGAGTTCAATGAATTGCGTGAGTAGATTACATACAAAGTCAATGCAAAGAGATTGATCAGACTATGGTGCTCAAGGAGTTAAAAAAAAAAGGGTTATTTGAAGGTGCTCTTTGGGGTCGGGAATTCAGTAGAATATAGTAGACCCGTCCTTGTGCGGGTCTAGAGACGCGATGCCCTGCGTTTGGTGTGTATGCCCCATAATACTAATCTTGTTGATCGTAATAATAGCATACGTTTTCTGTAAAATTACGAATCAAAACAATTCACCTGTCGAGTAAAACACAAGCGAAATCGGCATCTCTTTCTAGTTGAATTTTGTCATGAAGCTCTCTCCGTCTAGAAAATGCAACACTGATATTGATCCTCGCTCTTTCTCTCTTCTTGTCCCAAACTCTTCTTGGGTTTGGTTGGCCCGTACGCTTACATTTACGGGAGCTGTCCTTGTCGACAGAACCAGCGGCAGATGGTATACAGTAATTATGTTCCATAAATAAGTAACACAATGCACCATAAAATGTGCAAGAAGTAAATAGGGAACTGCTTGAAGCAAGCCTTCTGCATTTGTCCACGACACTGTTGTCATGTGGTTTCTACGTTAGTAAAGGCGGTCACAAAGGGTAACTAACGTCATTGACAAGTGACTGCACTGCCCTGTGTCACTGTTCAGAATGAGAATTTTCTCATGATTTACAAGTAGTTGAAAACATTAGAGATATTGTTTGTAATCAGTTGGACAAAATATATAACACTAGCCTAGCTGTTTTTTGGATATTTTACTATAAATTTACAAATTGTACCTTTAAGGCTAACTCAATTAAAAAATAAAGCATTAAACAACAACCATATGAAAATGCTTTACAAAAGAAAACTCACCACTTCAGGTTGACTTTGCTCCAGGCCATTCTCTGCAGAATTATTTAAATATTGTCCGGGTAAAACCAATCCTATTGGTTATCCAGATAGAAAAGTCAGTTGATATTGCCTAGTATAAACGCGCCATGTTCTAACTAAATGATTATCACGCCGATCACATGTTAATTCCAAGTGGAAATGCAGCCTTACATGCAATCTAGATTGAAATTTTGAACCTGATGCTGCACTTTTTAACGGCTATGAGTATCACGCTTCAGGGACATCATGTTATAAGAATATTATGTACCAGAATTAATGAACAATCTCAAGATGAAGAATGGTAGCTAGCTTTATCCTGGTAATTTATTTTTGTTTTGTTTTTTAGATTGCTGAAACTTTTGCACATTGGGAGGCATTTTGACCCAGATGGTGTTTTCAATGTTTTGCGAACCCTTGTAAAACTACCTTAAATCAGTTAAATCCAGCTTAACCTGCAATTTTAGCAGAGACATAAGTCCCTTTACATTGATGACAATCTTCATGGGTAATGTGTGCCTTTCGTGTTGCTGTAAAGTGAAAGTGAAATAAAATACTATAAACTAGGTGAATGTTTATTTCTTTTTTGCAAGTTGTGATAGCTTCCTCCTCTGTTCAGACTCCTCTGTTATACACATTTCTTAAAGGAATCCCTTGTGGATAATGATATTGTTTAAAATTCATGGGCCTTTTTACAACTTGATTACTCTAAAAAAGGCTACGGGCTGGTACACATTACCCTGTCAGAATTGTATTTCCTTTTCAAGATGAGTAAAGGGCCAGTCAAGACCATTTTATTTCCACATTGATAAAATGATAAAACATAATAATTTCCAGTGCTGGGACTGCGAGTAGGGTAACTAATGGCACAATCCAACAATAACTTGCTGATTTGTCACAAAGGTAACATCTCTGTTGATTTTAAATGATTATTCTAGATACTCCATTAAGGTTACTTCAGCTTGCCATGCCAGCTTTCAATATTTGCATAAATAGACTGCAATAAAATCAGTTTCTGGCAATTCAGGCATCAAGACCTAAATCTGTGTCAAACTGATGTTGTTTCATTAGCTTTAGAGACATCTGTAAAAGCTTGGGACTCATGCAAGCAGAGCGGTTAAATGTTTTTAGTTTTGTGCTTACAAGCACTAAATTTGTTCAAATTTAAATATATAGAATAGCAGACATCATACCATTCATACACTGCAGCTTGACCTATGCACTGAATCCTATTTTAACCCATTTACTGATGATGCCTCGATAAATGGGCATGCGGCTCTGTAGAGATTTACTAATACTTTTTGTACTTTTCCGCCTACGGCATACAACCAACTACACACTTTGAACTAAGATAGCTTCTTTACTTTAAACTAAAATATATATTTAGTTTATATAAGAAGGAAAAAAGCAATGCATACATAAACAACATTTTTTATTTCAATAAGCGGTCAAAGTGATAGATAAGAACATTTATGAACTTGTTGATGTCCTCCGTCTGTAGGTCTTCCACCCCTGGCTGTAAAAAAAATAAAATAAAATAAATAAAGGATGAATATATTAACCTCTACAAAACATGTTACAGAAAATGCATATAAAGGGAAGAATCTGACTGGTTGGATGGTTGCTTTATTGATTGAATGATTGAGAAACTAGCTCTTCAAACTATTGGCAAGAATTTATGTTCATACCCTTTTCTCCTCCATTGGCAGTAGTGTTGTGTTCTAGGGCCTTGTTTATAAAATTTTGCCCAGAATCCATCCTAAATTTGATCTCTCAAATATGATGTGATTCATAGACTGATCGTACGCACAGAAGACGCCCATGCGCCTCTCTTTCAGATGTGAAATCTATGAATCGCAATTGATCTTGAACTCGCTCGCAACTGAATGGTTTCAGCTTTATGCCTTGTAAACAACTTCTAATTGATGTCATTAACATAGACAATATCACCAGTCGTCGTCCAAATACTTTCATTTAGAACAGCGAGCTGCAGGAACAGCGTACATTTTCAAAAACCTGAAGTAGTCTGACAAGAAAAAGCGTGTACATCTGCTCAGACCCTGATGTGATGCCAAACACTTTTTCACGTCAAAGACACTTATCACAAATATGAGAGTTGGCTTGGATTTAAGCGTACGCACACTTTAAGAGCAAACCAGTGTGTACACGCACTTTATAAATGAGGCCCCTAGTGTCTAAAAGTGTCACCACTGACAATACATCCATATTTTTATCCTCAGTTTGAATGTATATCATGTTATTTATTTTGATGACATAATCATCAAGTGTCCCAAATTAGAGTGAACACATGCCAAGGAAAAGATGGAAACATTCCACTTCAGATCACTGTGAGCATATATTACACCACTAACTTCATCTGGTGAATATTACATATATATTTGTCTTAATCCATTTGGCGAATATAACAAAAAATCTGCCTCTGGTGTAGTTAGGGGTTGTTTACTTTTTTTTTTTTTTTTTTTTTTTTTTAGTTTGAGGGTATGCGCAGAAGTTTTTATTTTATTTTATTTTTTTAAACAAACTGCACCTGTGAGTTCATATATTTTGGACTCCTGTATCACCAGATATTGTTTTTTCCCAACTATAGTTAATAGTATAGGTAATAGTCCAATATCCATACGTCTATAATCCTTTATAACACAAGGTTACCTAAAGAAGCTAGTTGAAAAGGCTGTGTAATTCCATCGCCTCTTTGGCCATCTCCTCTTCTGATCTCCATTTGGAAGGAACATCCTCATTTTCCCGATCATGTTTCTGGAGCTGAAAAAACAACAACATAAAAAATGTTTATGCCCCATAGTTATAACAGTGCTTGTCAGGCAGCACTGTTTTCATATTCCTCCAACATTCAGGTCAGTGTCCGTGGTGAACCTCTGACCCCAAGTATTCAACATTCGGCAAAGTTCTCATTAAGAGTATCTTAAGTTATTATTTCCATGTTAGGTTTTATTATATCAATGTTGAGTTTCCGTGTTTTATGGGGACTTGCCATACACATAATGATTTTATACTGTACTGTTGCATGTGCATGTGCTAAATGTATATAATACTGCAGAAGGTCTAATGGAAATTTCCAGTGTTTAACATCATGATCTGAGCTCAATTTATTATGTGTATTTCACAAAATTAGTGATATTAATGATATTAATGTACAGAGGTATTCTTATATATCCTAGGAAAAAGTGAGAAACTTCATTACCAACAAACACAATGGTTTAAATCCACAAAATGACACCAAATACATTTGGCTGATCTGAGCCATGAATTTAGAACAGTTTGAAAAGACTCATTTTCCAAGATTTCTAGTAATCAAAAGTGGTCCTGATTGAAGAATCGCCAGGCTCTAAAAGCGTGTTTGATTTTCAAATGGTTTTTGGAGTATAGGGAGATCAAACTGTTCACGACTAACGACTACAGCTCATACCATTTCAGTCCAAATGGAAAACAGTTTGAATGTAATCCACAGCTGCTGACCTCACTTTATTTAAGTCTTATAGTCTTAAATACAAAAGCTCTCAAGCCCACAACACTCCAGTTATGTGAAGAGGTAACAGGCCTTTTAGCTTTGAGCTCTTCATAAGAGCTCTGGAGTGCTTGAGAGTTATTTTTTTCTTTACTCTCTGTTCTCTTTTTGTCCTTTAATATTCCTCAGATAGGAAGGTAGAGAAATACCAAGGGATCAAGGTTTGGCAGATTCGCGTAACTCAGTTAGCCCGTGTTGGATCCCAGTACTACACAATGAGTGCATCTTTTTTTTTTTTTTTTTTTTTTTTTTTTTTTATCACAGCTATTCAAACATCTGCATGTATTCTGATTAAATAATTATATATGCAAGGGACAATGTACAGTCAGCCTGTCATTTTCGCCAAACAAACAACCAGTCCCCTGATTTATTCCAGTCAAGTGTTTAATAAACAAATACATATACTTGTTTCCATGTATTTTATAAATTGAATTATGACAAGACACAACAGATAATTTATTTATTTATTTTTTTGGACAGAAGGTTATGGACAGAAAATTAATAAATTAAATTTGTTAAAAGATGTTATGTTTAAACATGCCAATGTGGCTTTTTCTAAAAAAAAAAAACAACAACACTAATTTGCATATATATATATATATATACAGGGTTTTATCAGTAGTGCCTTGCCTTAAAAAAAAAAAAAAAGGTGAAAGTTATCAGAAAAAAAATGGCTTGTTGGATTCTTACTCATATTAGGTGTGACAGCGCTACAAAAATAGGGGGTTAAAAATGTCTGACATATTGTCACATTGAATTACATGTCATCGTTGTGGATGTTACCATTAAAAGAAAATTTGCATCTACTAATAAACTATCCCCAGATTACAATTTGGAATAATCTAAACATGTAAAATCTGCATTAGATGTCCGTTGATAGAAAAGATGCATTGGAGAACATTTTTACAATTCTCACAGTTTCGTCTAAAGACATTTGAAAATCTCAAGTAGTACCCTGTGAGAAAAAAGCAAACAAACCCCCCCCCCCCATATCATTGTTGTATATGGTTAAGCTGCCATAGGCCTTGTTTGAGAATACAAACAAAGCAGAGTGTGTCAGAGTCACTTATCATCTGGATGCTCTCTGCTTGTCTGCATTTGTTCTCCATCTTAAAGACAAACAGAGTGCGAGCTAAGAAGTCGATTTTTTTTTTTTCATCAAACGACATCACAGCTCCCTGCGGTTGCCCTTGAGGTTATCTCAGTCCGTCCATAAGATGAACTTTGGGGTGGAGAAGCGTTTCGGATGGGGGAGGGATGTACTTTCCTATTTGTTTTCAGAGCTTGTAAAGCTAAACGGAAAAGCGTTTCTCGGATCGGAGTGATTCAGAGCGACACTTCAAGAGTAGATGCTTGTCAGTATCACATTTTTGCCGAGAGCAGAGAACAGAGGGGAGGGAAGTTCCTGGAAAAGAGCACAGCTGCTGTGAGCAGGAAATTCAGACTAGATCATGTAACACATGTAAGGATCAGTAAAGAAGTACATTTGTTTCACAAATAGCATTACTTTGCAACATTTAACACCACTGGCTTACAATCCAACTTCATTTACAAACATATATACATATAGTGTGAGATGAGCTCTTTCTTAGCATACCAATGTGGTAAAAAAAGCAAAAAACTGAAACCTGGTTTAATGTGGTAATATAGGATTAGGTTATATATCATTTATGTGTATGAATTAACCACAAACAATAACATAGTTATAGTTTTACATTTATATTTTATATAACTATATATATATATATATATATATATATATATATATATATATATAACTATATATATATAACTATATATATATATATATATATATATATATATATATATATATATATATATAGTATGTAATAAATAATAATAATAATAATAATAATAATAATAATAATAATAATAAATGTAATAACGATAATAATAATAATAATAATAATAATAATAATAATAATAATAATAATAGTAATACGAATCTAGTGTGTTAACTAAAGTTAGATAATTTATAAATTAAACCCTGTTAATATAAAATGAAATGACTAATAACACCACATTATAATATTATTTAGTTTGGATATATGTTTATTTTACATGTACTAATATATAGTTTTATGATGTGTAAAAAAAACATTAATTAATATATTACTAACGGACATGAATGAACAATAAACACTTTTGTAATAATAAATAAACATTAACTTTGATTCACTAATGTTGTAAAAATGCTTGTTATCTATGATATAATTAACTATTGTTAGATAATTGAACATTATTGTTTCAGTTTAATTTGATTTAATATTGAATTGAATTAAATGTATTATTAATGTAATATAATAATAATAATAATAATAAATAATAATAATTAAATTAATGTTTTAAAAAAGTTTGCTAATTCAGTCTATATAATATTAGCTAACTGAACCTAATTGTAAAATATTACTATTTAATTTAATTAGCATTGGGTCAGGGTTAGTAAAGTACACAGAAAGGAAATGACACATTTAAAATAAATAAATAAATAAAATAAAATCATGACTCATATTACACTAATCAGTTTGATATGTACTGCTCCAACATGATCTTGAGCCATTTGATGGGGGCTTGAAACATGGCATAATAGCCCCCAGCTGAAGAAACATGGAGCAGAATTATTCTATCATGTCCAATCTCCACAGGGAGACAGACGCTCAAAAGGCAGCAAATTCCAGGATTGCCATCTTAATCTGTCACATGAGCGGTGTGGATGGATCCTCTACTTTCTGCCACAGCTCTGTGACTCCGCCATCACTGGAGGATCCACTCAAATGTTCGATGACATGCACCACTACATCAGACTAGCAAAAGAGGAATGTTCAGCGGGCATGAAGCTAAGAGCGCAGCTCCGCCATGATACTTACAAATCAGAGCTGGAGTCGCCCCGACTGCCTGGGGACGGACTCTCCAATCACAAATTGCACTATAATACCAGCCTCACCTAACAGTTTTTCCTTAAAATGACACGGCCTATGGCACCAAACACAAATGCAGAATGTTTACAATCACTGAAGACTTGGTGTAGATGGTTGTCAGGGTGTTACCCTAATGTTGCTAATGTGGATTTGGGAGGTTTTCTTGGTATTTATAGTTGTTACGGGCCCAAGTCAAAATAACCCACACTTACGATACGCTCCAAATATATTATATTAGGGATACATTTATGATTTATGCTTTTAAAATGTTTAACATAAACAAGCTGATAACATATGTATATTTAATAAGTAAAATAAAGAAATAAATAGTTCATTATCTATTTGCATTTGTTAAAATTTTTCATTAAAATGATCCTATTTGCAAAATGCATGTATTAAAATGGCTTTGAATCAGCACAAATCTATTGATTGTGAAAATGAATGTATTCAGCCCAAAAAAAAAAAAAAAAAAAAAAAATCTAAAATAATATTTTCGTATTCAATTGGTTAAAATGTATGACATTTAATCAAACTGGATTTATTGATGAAAAACCTGGTTATTGTGTATTTAAAACATTCAATTAGTACTGCTACGGAAATCGTATCTGTTCAATTTGCATGACTAAAAAGTAAACAAGTTTATTACAGTTTATATAAATATATAATATAACATAAATATAGTATTAAAAAAAATATATAAAGTTCATAGGTTTATGTTAAAACTGTGCAATCCAAATGGATGTAAATTTTATATGAAACTCAAAAAGATAAATCCTGTAATTGGGCCTAAATATTTTTTGAATATTTTCCCCATTTATTACCTTCACTGCAAGTCTGTAGGATTTTTCACTATTTTATCGTTCGGCAGATGGAAATTCAATCAAACAAAATCAATACTTCCAAAAGTAACAGCACACCTCTCAAAAGTGATATGATTTGAGGCATCATCCTGTACTTTATTACTTCAAAAACATTCCATATTTCACCTATAAAGCCATTCAAATTAAGATCTTTAATGATATTAATGTGGTGAATATCTCAAAGCAAAGGAATGTCTTTCATCTTTGAAAATGATTTGCCAATTAGCAAAGTCCTTTTTGATCACAAATTCAAATAATGAAAGAATTAGATATGAAAAAAAAAAACTCTTTGAATTGAAGAATGCTGCTTTATTTAATTATCTGATTATTGTGTAAAACAAATTAATAAATATACCACAAACAAAGTTTATTTTATATTGGTGCCATATAAAGTCAATGGCTTCCATCAACTGTTTGGTAATGAGTATTCTTCAAAATAACTTGTTTCATATTCCAAGGCGGAAAGACACACTTATACAGGTTTGGAACAACTTGAGGGTGAGTGAATGATGACAAAATTCTAATTTGTGCCTGAACCATCCCTTTAAAACATCCAGCATATGTTGCTTATCCATAAGCAGCTCTATATGGCAAATCTTCAAGGTCCTTCAGCTTTTCAGCAGACAGAAAACTAAACTGTTCTTCAGACCATGTGAATATCGCGGTTCAATCTTAGCAGGAACCAGTTAGATCTACATGGCTTCACACCAACAGCTGTATAGATGTATAAACAACCACTTTCCCATGTACCCTGAAGACATATGTGAAGCTCTTCAATACAGCGTCCTGTCGAGGGACAAATCCCCCACTACTGTAGTGGCTTTTCTACATACACATGAAGTTTGCCACCTAGTGTAAGAAAGCATATGGCAGATGTTGAGGCTATCCCTTAGGCCCATGCTAATGTATGAATTTATGTGCTCATTAAAAGACACACATTAATGCAGAATGAGGAACATAATGGGTTTTGTGGCCGCTTCTTGACATTTAACACAGCAAAGCAATAAAGGGGGTACATCTTGACTATCTGGCTGGCTCTTGACATCGGGACCTTGAGTCGCATTCAGCAGCTTATGAACGTGACACAGAAGGTCATCGTATAATTACAGCAGAACAAAACGAATTTCAGAGGACAATCTTTTGTTCTCGGTTCAGGAAGAGGAGGAAAATTGAATAACTGATTACACGAAATGTGCTTATCTGTGCACATTTGAGGACATTTGTTATTTTTATTTTTTTTATTTTTTTTTTATTTTTTTTGGGGGGGGGTGGGCGCAGCAAGTCAGGAAGTTATCAACACATTATGCTGAAACAAGAAAATGAACAAAGAAATGTGGTTGGGTGATTGTCAGAAATCATTTGCAGATTGTATTTAATTCTGATATGCAAAACAAACAACACTGTCCATTATACAGTATTTAAATAATGCATTATTATCTATCTAGATCAGCATTCACTATTCACTGTTATTTTTAAAGGGATCATCAAATGCCAAATTTCCACAAGTCTTTAGCTTCTTAATGAAAAGTCTGCAACATAGTTTGGTTACAATTTCTCAATGGTAGTGTAAAAAATACCTTTTTTTTTTATCCCGGCAAAAACTTACGTTTTGTAGCATTTTCCTTTAAATGTTAATGAGCTCTGCTGAGCCCGCCCCTCTCTTCGAGCTGCTCTCAGTTAGACTGTTTACTTTTATCCGCATTGCTTGTGAAACTTGCTAAGTAGCACATTTTTAGGAATGCAATTTGAAAAGATTTAACCATTTAATAGAAAAGAATGCAACGCTCTCGCTCAGCACAGTTATTTTGAGTCTTCGGGACGTGAGTCATGGCCTTCTCAAAATAAATTGCTTTACAGATCTATCCTTTTTGCCGGTCAGAAATGTCCACACAATCATGCTGCAAGTATCAGAGGTTCATCATCTTGTAAATTGTTACCATATAATAAAAAAAAAAAAAACTTTCAGGTCATTACAGTGCCACTGACAAATATTAAAAATGACCTGTAAGTTGTTTTTTTCGCTGTTTGTTCTTTTCATGGGTTGCCAGGGGTAAAGAGCTTGAAGGAGTACGAAGGAGGCAGATATCAAATAAACTAAGTCTTTAAAAAATCCACAAGGGAGAAAAGGAGAAAACAACCTCTTTTCATGATAGAGACAGGACAGACAGTCTGAGGAAAGGCAGGGCTATAAATACTAAACCAATCGATGGACTAATAAGATAATTAATTAACACAGGTGGAAACTAATGAACTAATCGAGCAACAAAGGAAAATTAGGTCAAGGTATGAGGAATAGAAAAACAGAAAATACACGTGACAGACAGTTACTTAATGTTAAAAAGTTCTTCAGAAAAATGACAGCTGAAAAGAAAACTGGGTAGCACTTTATTTTACAATATGTGTACTTCCCAGCCAGGTACATGCATGTAAAATATCATGTACATACAGGCAAATGAGTGGTAACACAAGGTACTTACCTGAAGTGTATGTACATGGTAACAAATAAGACACATGGCTGTACTTAACAGTCGTACATGCATAGTAATTTGTTTGTACATACAGACAAATGTGAGTAATAATCGTCACTTACAGGTAGTCAGCCATAACTGGTAACTAATTAGATACTCTAATGTACTTACTAACGTATACACAAAGACAATATGTAGTAATTAAGGACAAGTGGGTTGAAACAGGCTCGTCCTTAACTAATAGGACATTACTGTACATACTAATGATATGTACATTGTAAATGTGTAGCACCTATGGACAAATGTGCTATTATGTGGTAACAAAACAAGACACATACTATACTTGGTATACATGTTGCAAATATGTAGTACTTACCAACAAGTGTGTGTAATAACGGTCACTTACAGGCAGTGTCAATATATGGTAACTAATAAGATACATTATTACGAATGATAATTCTCAATTTTCTGAAGTAAGAAAGAACCAAAATTTTGTCTTGCAGCTTTGACTGCAGCAAAGAAAATACTAGTTCAACGCTGGAAACCCCCTCATGACCTTTCTGCTAAGCACTGGATTCATTCCTTATTGGAAATACTATACTTGGAACGGTTAGGACTTACCAAGCTTACTGTATACCAGGTAAAGTATGTGTCTTGTTTGTGACCACATAATACCACATCTGTCCATAGGTGCTACATATTAACCATGTACACACCAATAGTATGTACAGTAATGTGTCTTTATTAATTGCCATATATAGATACTGTAAGTCCCTGTTTTTACACACTTGTCTCCAAGTACTAAATATTTACCATGAATAAGTATAGTAAAGTATATAATTAGTTACCATGAACGGGCACTACATGTAAGTGACGATTATTACCCACACTTGTCTGTTATGTACGAACAAATTACCATGCATGTACAACTGTTAAAGGTCTCATTCTTCGTGATCCCATCTTTTAAACTTTAGTTAGTGTGTAATGTTGTTGTTAGAGTATAACTGATATCTGTAAAATTCTAAAGCTCAAAGTTCAATGCCAAGCGAGATATTTTATTTAACAGAATTCGCCTACAAAAAACAACCCGTTTGGACGACATCCCTTTAGTTCCTGCAGTAATGACGTCACTAAAACATTTTTTTGACTAACTTCGGCCCACATGAATACACAAAAAAGGGGGCGTGTTCTTGTTGCGCTCTGACGGAGAAGAAGGAAGAGCTGTGTACCAGGGTACCTGGGGAAGTGCACATACCGTAAAATAAATTGCTACCAAAAACTGTAATGTTACAAGGGCTGAATGAAAGTGAAATGTTTCCTCCTTTGATATGATGTTTCTTTGAAAATATGTAAAAGTGTTTCATAAAGGGAAATGTCAATATGTTGTCAGCAATGAAATGAATTGTGGACCCCTGCACTTGTTAGATGAATGACATGTCATAATTATCAGCACTCAGAGCTCAGAAAAGTGTAGGGCATGAAACGTGCATATATAGTTCATAATTTATCTCAATCTATAATCAACTGAGAAATGTTCAGCTGGCAGGTGAGGTGTGTAATTCATAACCAAGAGACAAAGATAGCATAAGTTAGACAGTTTGTTTTTACCAGACCTTTTTTTTTTTACAAAGCTGACAGCGTCGACAGCTGTAGTGAGCAAAAGCAGGAACATCACAAATGTTTCCTCCTGTTTTTCAGGGACAGTGCGACATTGGACGTTCTTCACAGCCCCCTGGATACCGGCTCTTTCTCATATGGTCACTGCACACTGACATCTCTGACTGCACAGTGCAGCCGCACCGGGACGAGAAGTAAGAAAGAGACATTGTACAGACTTCTGCCACACATTCTGTGTAACTTCCGATGGAAGCTATTTTAATGGCATGTAAATACATTTCAACAGCTGGTGTTGTAATTACCAGGCAGAAGTTATATTCCCCAGATTGTCAGGAAAACGTCCCTTGGTTGAAAACTTGTCAAAGCATATCTGTTTTCTAAGCAATACTGATGAAGCTAGAGAAATGCAGTAATGTAGGCTCATTAAGTAAAATACCAGAAGGAAATAGAGAACTCTGATTTGCTTATTCACACCAGTCACCAGTCATCACTGCAAGCCAAATTCTGAATAGAAACAATAGATTTTGCAGACTTATTCACACCAGACACAAACACTCATCAATCAACACACACACACACACACACACACACACACACACACACACACACACACGCACAAACACAAACACACACACACACACACACACACACACACACACACACACACACTCACATACACATAAAGTACAATGTACTGTATAAATATGAATACATTTTCTATAATGAATTATTTATATATTTATGATTGTGTTTTAGAGTTAATGGGGATACACACACACACACACACACACACACACACACATACATATACATATACATATATAAAATTAAAAAAATAAATAAATCAATAAATACATTTTGTAAAAAATAATTGATTATATATTTAAATATATTTAATACACTTTTAATAACACTTTTTTTAAATATGGAACAGTAAGTCCATAAAGTCCTTGAAATAAAGTAGATTTTCACACACACACACACACACACACACAAACACACACTCTTTAGCATTTGGTGTCAATAGGTCTTAACAGTCATAAAATATTGCTTGCTTACTTTAAAAGAAATCAACTTCAGTAAAGTGACTAAAAATGTAGGTATCTTTATAGAAATACATTCAGACTACTTCCATTAAGTAATTGAACCTCAGGCCATTCATTCAGAATCAGGATGAGTGCTGATTCACTGAGTAGGCCATGAATTAGAAAAAGACCAACTCATTACAGAAAAAAAAAAAAAAAAAATCATCAAATCCACTAAATTGCACTCTGCACATGTTTCACTACTAAAAAATAAAAAAATAATAAATAAATAATAATTTTGAATTCTGAACCAGTTATAGTGTTAGCCTTTGAACACCCCATATTAAAACTGGATCTATCAGGAAGACAAAGTCCTTCTCCAAAGTCAGGTCAGAGAAAGGATATCTCACAATGAGAGAAATTGGACATGATTAACCCAATGTAACCCCATTTTCTTCTCTGCTGACATTGTGTCACAGCACATTGAAAGATCATGACCCGCTCAAGCAGACAGAACATGCCTGTGTTTATCACTGATCCCAGTGGTGAAAACTAACTGAACAGTTCCTCAGATAACTCCTGAGATCAGTGCTGCTACAACAACTTCTTGAATAATGTCACATTTCCCTTGGTCTTTATGTAATTAACTACTATCAATCAATTGTGAATGCATACTAAGTAATCCTTAGAAACTGGAAGACTCATTTAATCCACAATGGTAAATTGTTTTCTAATGCAGTAGTAAGACAACACTGCCTATTGCTTTAGTTAAAAAAATAATAAAAGCCACAAAGTAACCTTCACGAATCAGACAATTCCTTAAAGTCTACTATTGTGTAGTTTCACCTTCTAATGGAGTAGAGACTCAGAGACTGCCTTTCACTTCAATACACAAAAACCTAAAGTAACCTCAAAAAAAAAAAAAAACTTTAAACTCAAATCACTTCATTTCAAACTCAAATCAAACAATTCCTTAAATTAATTATTTATTAAAATAAATTGTAAGAAGCGGCCTGCCATTTACATCTCATTTAATTTAAAAGAAAGTAACCTTCAGAAATCAGAAAATGCATTTTCTGAATATAAAGTCATAAATAACCTTCAAATGACAAGCGCTTCATAACAAATATTGTGTGACTTGTGCATTCTAATGTAGCTGAAAAATTGCTGTCCAACAATTTTGTCATTTAAACTTGAAAATTAGTTAACATATAGTATGATTTGTGTTGCACAAATATGGATAACACAAATTAAGTGCAATCATAAAGTCCCTTACTTAATCCTTAAACCTAACCATAACTGAACTGATCCATGACATATATTACATTTTGTAGGTCATAAATTGTAAAATTACCATCTCATTCAAACAATTACAATAACATTGTCATGTATACAGAATGGTAGGCTGAATATCATGTATCATATCATGATAAACATCATATAGTGTGTGTGTGTATATATATTAGATGTGGGCATAGATATTTTTTTTAATCTAGATTAATCTCACTGTGATCTTGAAATTAATCTAGATTAATCTAGATTAAAATGGCTCATTCGAATTCTGCCGACGGCATTCAGAATATGTGTGTTACTCAAATAAAACTGACAAACAGTAAGTCTTTGAGAAGGGGTTTATCAAGCTAGATGGTGCATTAGAAAAGGGGCTCATCTCCTGTTTCCAAAATGCATCACAAAGTGCTTGAAAAAGCTGTAAACTAATTCCACATTGCACAAGCGGAGACCCGTTGAAGGTTGAAGCAGTGGGACCTGTTTGAAATTGTTTAATTTGTATGTTTGTTTATTTTTATTTATTTGTGCTATTTACACAATGTTTAAGTTTTTTTTTTCAAGTTTCTAGGTGTCAAGGTACAGAAACTAAATAATTAAATGTAAAAAAGCACTGGATAGTCTTCAATGTAAAAATTAAATATACAATCAAACCTACATTTATTCAGACACCTTCAACATTTCTCACATTATTACAGTTTTGCTATATATATAAAAAATATATATCTGGTGTCTGAATAATTTTTGGTTTGACTGTTAAAACTACAAAGAAGTCAAGAGCAGTGAGTGATTTTCTTTCATTTTCTTGGATTAACATAACAGCAGCCAGTAGCTAAATTAGGCGCGGTTACTTTAAGAGGCGATGAACGCATCCAATATAATACACATCCCATTTTTTTCATCAACTGTTTACTTTCACTTAAGAAATAACTGACAGTTTTTTCAAGCATAATTTCCAAGGTGGATATTTTGACATATTTCGTATGTATTTGTCGGCACAAGAGCAAAAATAAGCAAATTCGATGTTCAAGTGATTTGATTGAAACACTTGAAAACGCTTATTTTTAGCGTCTTGACACACCTTTCTCTGCGTGAGCCCTGAAAACCAGAACAACGCAAGTATTGAATCGGCCTCTTTCACATCTTGTTGTTTGTTTCAAACTGCGATTTGTATTTGTTCGTTCCGGTGCAGGAGGGACTTCGAGGAGAACTTCGCAGAAGAAAGCTCGGTTCAGTGTCGCTGTCCGTTAGGCTGGCCTCAGCCAGTCGGTTATATAAAATATCAAGGTGAAAGTCATCATAGCTTGCTTAGTATAGACCCAGCTACAAAACCCAACTTTGGTATAGAATAGATTAACAGCGATATTTTTTTAATCGCCCGATAAGAGTCTCGCGTTAACGCAGCACTTTATATAATATATACTTAATATATACATTATTTATTTGTTGAAATCATATTTTATTGCAAAACAGTTGGGATACAGGCAAGGTTAGGGACAGGTTTGGTGGTATGGTGGTAGGTTTAAGGGTAGGTCAAGGTATTAGGGATGGGATGTCAACAGTGTTATTATAAATGTAATTACAGAAATGTATTACATGGAGGTATTTTATACACACATTTTTCATATATATATATAGTAAATGAAAAACGTGGATAATAAATGCATTGTATCAAATGATTAATTTCAATGTAAGTATACAGTATAACAGTTAAGGCCACCTGATATAAAGTGGGAGCATTTTATTATTATTATTACTTTTTTATGTAGTTGTGAGAGGTTGCCTCTGTCTGAGGCAGATTAACTTTGACGTGGCAGGTTTGAAATGCAGACGGTGCCACATTCAATTACATAGAGTCACGTATGTGGAAGTCTCTGTTCTGAGGGAATGTAACAGGCTCTAAAGAGCTCATCACCGGCAACACAAAACAAACACACCCAAGGACACATCATTAACATTTCACAACAGTTGTTTTTCCTCACTCCTTTATTCTCTCATTATTTCTCCTTCGTTATTCCAAGGTAAACACTGAATAATGATGACAGTGCTGCAGACAATAATCTCTGACAAAAGAGAATTTATGATAGCTTATCTCTGGGAGCCTGAAAAGTTGAGATGACTGTTTGATGAAAAAACCTATTCTCATATGCACCATCAAACAATAAAAACGCATAGTAGACTTTAAAAAAATTAAAAAATAAAATAAAAAGGAGATGATTCAAATACGAGCCAACATTATAAGGAAGTCATGTGATTATAGGAGAGGAAAATATGTGGAACTTTTAATCTTAATTAACGTCCATCAAACAGAATCGCAAAAATCTTTGTTACTAATTCATATCCTTTTCGGGATTCTCCTTTTTGATGAAAGGAAGAGAATCTGGATGATTAAAAACGTCTTGCCATACCAGATGAATAATTGAACTGGCGTGGCCCCTTTGACACAGAGAAACAGATGACTATTATCACAATTTCAGTTACATAAGCATTTCGCCAGCCCCGCAGTGACACTGTGATATCATTGCAACTGCGAAATGGGAGTTGAAAGAAACTCCGTTATGCGGGGGCCGATAATATATTATGATGGTTATTCAGGGCCAAACATGCACACAAAGTGATTGCGGCGCAGTGCTGTGTAAAGGTCTATCTCTGCTTCATGAGTGTGACTTTATTCAAGAGTGTGCCACAGTCAATACTTGTATGTCAGAGAAGTAATTGACCTGAATTGAGGCGAGCGGAGCCTTAAGGCCCCATCAAGATTAATTACATTCTCGCACATGCAAATCAATGCACTGAGTTGGAGGGCTGTTCTGTACGTCTCCAGTCACCTTTGTTTTAGAGAGTAATAATTTACTTTGGGTCTTGAGAAAACTGCTGCATATTGTAATTACGTTTTTCTCAACCCATTTTAGGATCTCTTGGGGGAAAAGTCTGGGAACTAATTAATTACTGCTGCTTGCTAAGGCAATCATCACTATTACTATTGCTCATACTAAAGTCTTATGTGTTACACATGCTATTACTACGCAACAAGACTTTAAAAGAGGTTGAAAACAGGGGCCGGATTCACAAAAATCTTCTTAAGAAATAAATTAAGACATCTACATGACCATCTTAATTTTTTCTCAAGAAGAAAATAACAGCCGTTGTTTGAAGGAATACATGACGCACTGCTAAACTCACACTATTGTCTCCTTGCACTTCCGGTAGATTACCCTAATAATCCTAATAAGCATGCACCATAGACTGTATATTTTTGGCGCAACTTTGACTGGAGCTCAGCTTCACGTTTTTAATGCGGCCTGTTTTTGAACAGTTACCTTTAAAACAGTCTGTCTCAAGCTGCAGCGATACGTTCATAAATTTTTGTGCCGTGTTTTTGCGCTCTCATCTTCCGGTACGTGAGACCACGCTTCTACAGCAAACGCGTCCTGCACATTCATATGCGCTGAATACTGCCAAAGATTATGTATTTATAAGCTCAAATTAATAACACGTTCAATTAAAGCTCCCTATCTGACTCGTTTTAGAGTTGCTAATGAGTTTTGAAGTCAGCAAAAAGCATAGTCACACAAAGGCGAATCATGAGCGATCATGTTTACATTAACAGTCATCGCTGTCCCCTCAGAAAACTCGTGCACATCCCTAGTCCTCCTATGTATTATATGTAGCTTTTGTTGTAATGCTTAAATATAACAATTAATGTGAAATAACCCAATAAATTCATTAAATAATTATTATTGTTTGGGATTTAAGACAAGTCTGGGGCTGTCCTAAATTTAAGAAGTTATTTACGATGATTTTTAAGAAGATTATTTTCAAGAATTTGAATTCTTCTTAGGATTTGTCTTTAGAACAATCTTAAAAAAAAAAAAGATAAGAACATTCTTAAGAAGATTGTTTGGGTAATACAAAATATTCTTATCTTTTTTCTTTAGTTAGAAAATAAGAAGAAATTGGCAGTTAAGAATAATTTTATTCTTAAGAATGTTTTGTGAATCCGTTTGTATTTAAAGAAATTGGTTTAACCAAGATAGAATATCAAAGAGGCTTAGGCTTGCTAAATGTTGGGCCAGCCAGCAACACCCTAGCAACCATTCATAACATCCCAGCAACCCCTGCAGGGGAAAACCAAAGCCTAAGGTGGTTGGTTGGTTTCAGCTGGACTTCCAGGCTGATCATAGCTTGTTTTAGAGGTGTTTTGGTGACTTCCTTAGCTGGTCAGGCTGGTCTTAACAGATCAGGCTGGTAGACCAGCAGATCAGTCAGCTAAAGCTATCTGAACACCAACTTGGCCAGACTGGGAGACCAGCCTAAACCAGCTAAGACCAGCCAATCAGGTTATGACCAGGCTGAAGACCAGCTTAAACCAGCCAACTGTCTTAGAATCTCTCTTGCACTCTCTCTTCAAAATGTGAAAATAATAATAATAATAATAATAATAATAAAATAAATAAATTAAAAGAAGGTAAAAAGAAGCTGATTAGCAAAATATACTAAGTTATCTCCTCAAAATTACTCCCAACACAAACTCCCACAACCATAGCAACTGATTATAAAATGCTGGGAAAGATGTTGAATCAAAATATCAATCGCCAAGTAACACCCTAGCAACCACTCTGAACACTTAACGGTGCTGTATATGATTTTTCAACTTTGGAAAAGCATAAAAAATGCAATAATATGTTTGCAGATGTTCAAGAAACATGCTAAGTTAACGTTCATGTTTCTCCGAAAGAAATGTGTGTACCGTGTCAGAATGTCTGTTTTTGTTTCTGTGTTTAATTCCACCAACTGTAAATTTAACCAATAGGATTTTGTCACCCCAGGTTGCCAGTTGATAGAAAACACAGTTTACAGAATCCAAGGAGATTGCAGATCAAATTAGATCTAAAACCCCCCGGCATTCTACTAAAAAGCTCTGTCACCTAAACACAGAGAAAAATAATAATAATAAAAATAATCAGCTTACAGTGTAAGGCTCACTGCCTTTCATTGTCAATTGCACTTTTTCCTGTTGCATGTGCTCAATCTGGCAACCCACGGATAAACATCCACAGTATCTCCAATATTTTGAACATGGACTGCAATAGCCTTTTCAACCACTAGCTGTCAAAATTATACATTGCACCTTTTACTTAACTGCTTAGTAACATTAGCCTCGAAACTACTTAGTAAACCTAAGCAATAAATGAGCAAATATGAAAAAAATAATAATAAATTGTGAAGCCAGCTTAAACAACAAATGGTGAATTTTATTTCCCACAAATGTGAGAATATAGCTGTTCTGTTAGTATGAAATAACAAGCGTGTTTTAAAACGATTTTGACGTGTGCAGCCAAGGTTTAGGATTAAGTTTGAATTAGAAATCCACAGGCTCTGCGCTGACAAGACAACGAGGCTGAACCTTTATCGGAAAACTGACCTTCCTTTTCATCCGTCCCATTTCTCATTCTTTATTAGCTTTGTTCCTCTCTCGAGTAACCTTTAGCCTTCAGATGCTCTCTCGCCCTCACTCATTTTCTGTTTCTTCTTTTCTTGTGTTAACAGTAATGATTTCCTTCTCACAACACTGTGACGAAGTGCCATTTCCCTTCACAGTAAAGCCACCTATCAGAGGGACTGGATTATACTGACAGACAGCAGTGTACCTCATTTGGCCCCTCAGGGCTGCTTCTCACCACGACTGTTGGTTTTCAGACTTAACACGTCTCATCTCATTATCGGCATCATTGGTTGTTTGCCGATCGCAGGTAATTAAAAGAACATTTGGAATTATAGGGCTGAAACCTCCTTGTCAAAGCAATCAAAAGCACACCAATAGAAAGTGACAGTGTTTTTCTTTCTCTTGACAACTGCTGATGGACAGTGAAATAACTGCAGCCATTTCTCAGAACGTAGAAGAGACAAAAGAACACTTTTAATGAATAGTAATCGTATAGGTTTCTGAAGATTTGAATTATAGCGCACAAATAAAATTAATTACGCTTGTGATTGTATGTTGCGGTGTATTTTATGGTTCTATTGTCAGTCACAGCATGACTGAGAAAGCTCCTTTTGTGTCCCATGGTAAACTGTTTAAAGATACCTGAATAAATGTACTGCTTACACAAATAAAGAAATGTTATAGATTTTAAGATTTTACAACGTGCTCTTAACAACAAATCCTTTAAAATTTGTTGGCAGCAGAAATCACTGAACAGTGACTTTCTGTTTCCCTATTTGGTCATCTTCCTTTTCTTGTTTGGTTAATTGATTAATCCCCACCTGTCTCCATTCACCTGATTTCTCCCTCGTGTTTAAATACCCTGTCTTTTGAGTTCCTCTTTGTCCCTGATCAATGTTGTATCTTAATGTGAGTTAAGTTTATGTATTATTTTGGATGTGCCTTTGTTCATCCACGATCATTAAAAGAACCCCTTTGTATATCATCTTCCTCGTCCGCCTTCCTTACACACCAACAAACCGGTAACAGTTAGTGCCGTGATTTCAATAAGGATTCATTTGTAAGTCTGTAAAGTTGTTCAAATGTAAATATTTCATGTTTTAGATTTTGTCCGTGCATCAATGTTGTACGTTTCAGTGTCTATATGCAAATGCATGTTTGAAAGAAGCACAAATATTCCTAAGATCACATTGGAATTATGGCAGTTTAGAATAAGTTACACCATTGTATGGGAAACACTGGTTAATTAACCGCTTACCGAAGGTCAAAATTACCAATGAACATTGATCTCAAATTCAATTGCGTTAAATGGACTACTTTTGAGATACCTCTATAGTGATTTATAGAAGCTTGAAAGACACAGTCCTCATGCACAATATCATTGAGTAGAGAGAGAGAGAGAGAGAGAGAGAGAGAGAGAGAGAGAGAGAGGACACTGCTTTGGAATGAGCAAAGGGAGTTTTCATTTTTGGGTGAAGTAAATCATAGATTTTTACCTCAAATACAGTGTGTGTGCTGTGCACTGGATGACAGCCAAACCTTCTAAAGTTTAAAGAAAACGTGTGTGTGTGTGTGTGTGTCATCCCTGGACAGGCCCACAGGCTGATGACAGGGTATCTCGGTGGACTAGAGGACAATCTGGTGTGTGTCACAACATCCAGACGCTTTCTTGCCCAACGGAGACTAATTACTCAGTATGACAACATGTCTCCTGCCTTTCTCTCATCTTCCCTTTCTCCCAGAACGCACCGAACACCTCCACTGGACAAAGACTCACAGAAGGAGGGGAAAAGAGTTTAATGACAGCCTGTTTCATTTGTCTCTTCTCTTCAATTTCACTGTCAATTCAACACTGCCAAATTCCTGAGCCTGCGTGACTGTGCAAAATTGAGTGGTTATAAACTGACATCTCCTGAGTGTGAATTCTCATGTAAGAGACAGAAAGAGAAACTTGCAGATACACAACAGAGAATTTTTTAGACTACTCTAATATAATTTTGCGACATTAACTGTAATGCGTTGTTTTATGAATGATAAGACACATTTCTCAAATCAACCTTAAATAAAATGACTGTTTTCATATATATATATATATATATATATATATATATATATATATATATATAATTATTATTATTATTGCAATTTCATTTCACAATAGTACTGTTTTTATTTTATTTTATTTTTTTTACATTTTTTACATAAATTATTTGTGTTTGCCTTGGTCCTTGATGAATGACATTTCAAATATTCCACATTTCTTAAGTATATTAAAAATAAATATTGTATTTGTGACCATGAATTAATTCCTTTTAATTGTATTTCAGTTTAAACTAAAGTGAAATCAATTCAAATTTGATATAAACTCACTTTAACACAAATTCAAAATTCACTTACACAATCCCAATACATGACCAAATCTAACATGTTTCAAACTCATCAGTTAGGTACTGAGCATCATTTAGCAAGTGAATAATCTCTCCACTCAACATCTTCAACATGAATGGAATGTAGATGAAGTCTCTTATGCCAGCGTCGTAAGGGAACAAAATGTTTCCATTAACCTTTCAGCGGCATTTAAAAGGCATGAAAGGACATCGGACGACTCAGTATCCTCAATGACAGACCATATACGAGTCCTGACTGGCAGACGTATCGTTCTCGAGAGCTAATCCAAACAGTCGTGCCCTTGCCAGCTACAAACGAATTACAGAGAATTTGTCTCTAATCGAGCGAAATCCCAAGATTGGCATGAATTACGATGATTATGAGGAAAACTAAGCAGCACTATTAGGAGTGACATTTGAGTTGGGCGTTAATTCTCTAATAACATGCCTGACTAGCCGTTATGATAGTCACCTCAGGATAAACACCAGATGTCCAGACAGATGAGAAACCTTGGGAAGGGATCACAGAATATCCACGGATAGAAGTGCTCTCCCACACACACACAAACACTTTGGATTTAATTGATGCTACAGGAGAGGAGAGCAGATCTTTAAGGGGGGTTTGAGTAGCAACAGAAGGCCTTTAATCACAGCCCTGGAATCGAGACTCAAGAGCCTCAAAAGCTGTCGATAAGAGAGAGAATCGTGGAAACAAACCCTCGGCATTCACTCATGTGAGAAATCAAATTATATCGGACTCCCAGGACATGTATCGGAATGCTAAGGAAGTGAAAAAGCATGGTATTATAGATTATTACGGACCGCGGATACCCCGTGGTGAGAGCTGATATTTGCCGTCAACTTGCCTTGTATAGGTCGTTTGTCCAAATCCCTGAAATATGACCCATCAGAGCGTATACTACAATTGCGCCCCAATCGGCAAAAGGTCGTTTTCATATTAATGTTTTGTACTCTTTTATTTGCCCTCTGGTTTGCGTTTAGTGTAGCTCAGTTAGTAGATTATTGGGTTATACCTTGATATGTAATCATGCTATCATGGGTTCGATCCCAGGGAACAGACGTGCACGAAAATGTATATGCTCAATAAATCATAATTTAGCATTATTTCTGTGAGGGTTAGGTTTAGGGGTGGGGTTCGGTGTGGTCATTCGAACGAATAAGCCACTTACATTAGTAAAATATGTAGGAAATACTGTGAGATCGGTGTAAAACGCCCACACATTGCATTTAAATAAACGTGCGTTTTGATTGGTAATGACGTTATATTATGTTTTATGTTATATTTGTCAATTCATGACGACAGACGAAACGCGATACTGTCATTATTTTTTACTTTAAAACGTAAATATAGGTCGTAATAAATTCTTGCACAAACGACCTATATGGTCGTTTGCAATTTTACAAAGAAGAAAATAAATCTTTTAAACGTAATTTTTTTTTAAAACTTTAAAACGTAAATATAGGTCGTAATAAATGCTTGCACAATTATTATTATTTTGTTGGAGGACAGGCTCTGGAAAACGCTAAACATAAATAGCGAAAATTTATTTGTGGATATTCAGGAGACGTGTTTGCATAAAGATCCTCCATATGGTGTTATAAAAATCAAGTATGCACGATGCAGGAGTTTTCACTCACGGTGCCCACTCAGAATTCCCATCATGCCTTGCAGCGGTAAACATGTAACACTGTGTCGAGTGATGGAGTCAGAAAGGTCATGTGGCAGCACTCGCAATAAACCAGACGGTACCTGCACAGCTCTCACCGGCTACAGCTCATGAATATGAAGGGGACTGACATTTCTAAATTAAACATCATGAGGAAATCTGCCAACAACGCATTCACACGCAATGGGGGACCGTCTGAACACTGCTGTCTGAGTAATTAAGTTGTTATAACAACTTTTCATTGCTAGATTTGGAATTCACGCGCAAATTTACTGCACTGAGAAGTGTGCGCGGTTTGAAAAGAGACTTCTCTAAAAAGTGCATGGGGCCTGCAAGGATTTTTGGGAACATTCTAATGCTTTTGAAGTTATTCTGTTTTGATCATTACCTGTGAGTAACTGGTGAGCACACTAACTTCAGGAAGTGCAAATGAACATTTTAGACTTTGATAAATATCACGTACAAATGATAAAATAAATAAATATAGTATATATATATAAAAAAAACATTCATCTAAACACAAAGAGACAGGTGAATAAAAAAGTGATTAACGACACACTTCAAAAGAGGAAAGAAGATAAAACAACACATAAACTTGTAAAGAACCAGAACTTGTACTTCAAAGAAAAATATTATTCACTCTAAATATATATATGTGTGTGTGTGTGTGTGTGTGTGATTCATCATTCCATGATCATTAGATTTTAACAAACAAACAAAT